>NC_060259.1:69788664-70091694 GCF_921293095.1 Ischnura elegans | reverse complement strand
ACAGGTAGGTATTCAAAGCCCACCACCCTCAAGGCTTGTAGTTCGATGTAAACTTTCGGGTAAACGTTGAAATTTCCCATTTTCATAAATTGCTTCCTACCCTGAACTCTAAATTATTATAGGGTCATCGGTAGGACATGGAACTACAGTCATGGGTGGTCTGAGCTTAATGCGAACGTGGCGAGTACGATACATGTAAAGACTGACCCATTTTGGAAGAATCAAATGGCAATAATATATTCCTAGGATTTCTGTGGTCTAAATGCATCCGTCGAAGATAATACTTGGGATAAAAACTCGAGTTATTGAGATATAACGCACTACTGAATGATTAGATTTAGCCAGTACTGCGTTGTTTATAGACCATCAGCTCATGTCAAGGGAAAATTATTTTGGGGTTGTACACCACAGACTGAGGAAATAAGGTTTGATTAAGAATTGTGAAATAATGATCAGATTTTATCGTGTACCATTGGATGCGACAGGACTCACATTGGCGAAACAAGGAAAAAGGTAATTACAATAGAAATCATCGCCTTCACTTTTTCTTTTCCTTCTTAAGCAATCATTTAAGGAATATTGTGATTTCTACCATAATAAGGACTTAAAAACCACAAGATGAAGAAATCAAATCGCGTGAATGTTAATTTAGATGTATAGGCTCTAATCAATAACGTGGTAAGTCAAGAATGGTATCAGAAATAAAAAAAATATAAGGATATTTATGAATAATTACTGACATGGATTCGTAAGGACACCAGAAAAGTGAGTGAATGCGACATGAATGGACGAGAGATTTTCAAATAAAGAGCTCCATTTCTCCGGTATTACCATAATAAATCGATATAGATAGTCCTGTCGCATCCTGTGGTGCACGATTAAATCAGTTAATTCTTCTCCTATCCTTGAACGAACCTTTATGTCTCAGTTTGTGGTATACTACCCCAAAATCATTTTCCCTCAAGCTGGGCTGGTGGTCTACAAACAACGTTTTACCGGCTAAATCCAATCACTCAGTAAACCAAAAGCCTAAGCCGATACCATGGAAGCCCATCGTTTTTGATAATTTTCTTGTGGTAATACTGAAATAGAACAATGGTTTCGTAATGGTTTCGTTTGCTAGTGAACCCCTTTATCCTCTAGTTATGATATCCAGTCGGAGAATATGTTTACCACAGTGATATGAACGAGCGGTCACGCACGGGTAGCGTGCTACACTAACTTCGACTGTCTTAACCTTTACTCTTGAAACGTTTCAACGTGAATTGTTATCAAAGGATTTTCATTCAACTTCTCAGTCATAGACCTTAGCCGACCTTAGAGAATTGAGCCGAACTCAAGAAGCTTCTCCGCCGTGAAAGGCTTAGAGAAAAAAAAAACATCAACTGTCCACCGCTTTGTGCACTTATGTTTCATATTCCCGCTGGGGGCTATTTCATCTAAAGGAAGAAAATCACCGATCCTGGAAAATACATTTAGCGTACCAATTGCCCTTTCCGAGAACCGCCGTCGGTAGGGGCAGGTGAAAGAGCCTTGTTCAGTTCCACAACCCCATTATTTCCATTTCCAGGAAGAATGAGGAAGACTTGAGTTCTCTTCACCCCCGTGGGTTCCGCTCTCCCCAGAGGAAACATTGATGGGTCAATCATCAGACCACTCCACGGCAGAATGCCCTTGGAAGGTAAATTTGCCAACTGGCTAATGGAAATATTGTTTTCTCGTTTTCAATTCGAAGACAGGCCTAAGAAACATCGCTCCATCTACTCTGCTCGCAAACCTATTCCTGAGAGAATAAACAAGTAGTTTACCGTGAAAAAAGTTTCATGTATCCGCTCTTTTATTGCTTACTTCACCCTGTGTTAGTTTAAAAAATATCCTACTAATATATGCGATATCGTTGCAAGCGAAAGGAGAGCGAAAAATGGAAAAGATAATTACGTTTATGTTTTAGATTTTCGAAACATATAGATGGTTTCCCGTGAGAAGGCTCAAAGTTGAGAATTGATGCATCACGAATAGGAAAATGCCTGACTTAATACAGGTTTTTGATTTGGAACTAAATTTCACGTTATCTCAAAATATATTCCGCTCAATGGGAGAAAAATTATCAAAAATCTATATAGTTAGTCCAAAACTGGGTGTGCGCGGGATACAGGATCGGCGGAATAATACTAGTAACTGCAGAGACTGAATAAATTACATGCCAGATATATGGGCAATTGTTTATGAAAAAAGGAAGACATTAAAGAGGATTAAAAGAAATAGCATTACTTCCTTTCCGAAGAAATACGGAAGGATGCCAAAAACATAACCTCGTCACGTTAATTAGATACTTGTTTCCTCATCACATTTTGAAAATAACCTAAGTTCGCACTAGAATATAGCTTTCAGTCTGATCTCAATTCTCAGAAAGGGTTGAAATAGGTGTTCTTAGAACCATCTTGTGCCATGAGATAAATATTAATGAAATATAAATTAAGTCATGAAAAAAGAGAAATACTGTAATGCGGAAAAAGCGCATAAAATGCGATAAAAATGAACAAAATATTTGATAAATCCATCAATAAGCCAACGTAAATTGTATGCAATCGACTTCAGGAACAATTGAGTGCAAAAATTCCGATTATTGAAAACTACTGAAATTTACTATCGAAAATGTTTTACTGATTACAGATTACCCACGGTTAAAAGTATTACTGAATTATTTAAAGATGGCTCCTAGTGAATCATTCCAACGAAATTCGACTATTTCTACGCTTACTCTCAAAACAGAAGAAAAGAGAACCCTGGATCGAAGACAGCAGGAGAGGAAAATTAATAGCAGACCTAATGCAAAGGCCAAATGAAAACCATAAGGCTCGGAACAGGTCTGGTTATTGGGACAAACCAACAGGCGGAATATCGGTTGATGATGATGACTTTAGCGTGAGCACCAAAACTACAATTCCTTTACAAAATGATCCACTCACGACATTCGCCATTTTCTCTTAACAATGGAAAATGAAGGAAAGAGCTACCTAATGCTCTATCCAGAATGAATCCCCAGGATAGCATTATTTTAAAAACATGAGGATTAGGCAAAGAGCCAAATACTAGAAGAAACATGATAGATCATCACTCTCCGTGATTCAAAGGGGTAAATGTAAAGGTAGGTGACTAAGGAGTGCATGAGGCATCATATAAGACTTCGAAATGGGGAAATGAAGTACCGAGAAGAAACGAGTGGTGGAAAAACCCAATGAATTGCGAAATTCTGGTGCTAGGAAGTGTATACTAGTAGCAACAAAGAATTCTTCAAAGCAAGCATTGAGAGATGGTATTTATGCTGAGTGAACTAAACTTTTATGCAGTGCGTCTCAATGTGTGCCTATAAATTGGTCGGATCTACTTTTCCAGACTAAAAAATATTTCACGGTAAAATATTAATCCCATGTCCGCCATGGAAATTCATGGAAATCAATATCATGTATGTTAATTACTATGAATAACTTCGAATTATGATGATACACACCTAAGTACATAATAATAATTTATTTATTTTAAAAAGGTGATATTGGGGTTGGGAATTAATTATCGTTTAGAATCAAACTGCCAATCAACTGGAGGTTTTTCGGAAAAATGCCTAACTAAAAGGTCTGAACTAAGGAATTGTCCGATACTTTCATTGAACAGATAGCAATACGGTAATAGAAGGGAGACCCGGAGTTTTAAAAAAAATGAATTATGACAAAAATTCCAGAATTGAAGAATACATCCGAGCTAAGCCGCAAAAACCTCGAGAGCAAATTTCCTTCAGGTAAAAGCTGAAGAGCAAGTTTTACAGAAAGCGCATATAGATGAGATAAAAAAAATGAAACTAGAAGCTAAACGGAAAAAATAACGCGACGACCCAGAAATGCATTATGTAAACCATTCCAGAGAGTAAACCATTCCCTCATCCCCTGTCCATGAAATGCAGTCTTCCCCTCATGGCTGGTATCGTGGCGCGTGGGAGTAAAGCCGTCAAGTTCAACGACGCGCGGCAAATGTTCTTTTTACATCACATGCCGTACTCTTCAAATTCAAATCTCTCCATCTACCGGATGGGAAAGTTCAAATTATGCATAACCACCGCCTTTGAGTCTTCCGCTCGAAAAAACAATATCTAGCGCCAGTTTTACACTTGCCTCGTCGATAATACATACATTTCTGGAAGCGGATCGCTATCATGTAACAAAAAATATGCGTGCGTTCTAATAACGTTCGATATCAATCAATCAACTCTCGGGATCATACGTTTAGAATAATTTGAGGGAAATAAAAGTTAAACGATTCAAACGGCCTTTTTGAACAACATGAGTGAAGATGAGTTTCACATGGAGAGCGAGTAAAGTGAGTTGACTACACCTGCAAATTAAGGATTCTCCAACATACCTTGTACTAAATTCCTCATATAAGGCTTATTTGAGTCCAGGAAAAGATAAAGATGCTTCTTCTTGCATAGATTTACCCATTAGCGGTGACCATGAAGTGTTTTTATTCAGTAACATTTGAAGTGGAAGAATGAAATACGAGAGAGATTACACCCACCAAATCAGGAAACATCGAAAAGAATTTTTCTCTCTGCCCCGTATACATAGCAAAAATTCCTTGATAGGTTGAGAAGGGAGAATATTGCTGTAAACACGGGACATGTATGCATAAAAATGTTCAGAAATATATGGAATATAGCATTTTTTTCAAAGACTATTATTCATAGCCCCTTAACGAAATATTAACGTCTTTACACCTTCGAAAAGCTTGAGAATGTGAAATGAATAAAATGAAGGACAGTAGAAGTTAGCCATAAGAGAAATGTGGGAGGACTTAAATTCGCTGGGGTTTCCTTCGTCATACTTCTAATGAAATTCGTGTTCAACTAGACGATCTAAATGATAATACTACGCTTTATCTGTGGAAGATAAAGACGTGAAAGTCGCTTCCTTCATCCATTCTCTAAATGATAATGAGAACGAAAAACCACTATAGTGTTGATGAAGTCACATATACAAAAGAAGAGTTACTGATTGTGGTAATAGCTTTTCTCATTATTTGTTTGGTGACCACCTTATAAAAATTTAGGGCCCGAAATTTATCCCATTCGATAAACACCAGAATATGTTTAGCCACTTATGAGTGACTTATTCCACAACACCAAACATATAATCAATGCGTATAAGGAAATAAAAATAAATTACTAGCTGATCTGCTGACGTCAAATTAACCTCATGCAGCTTTAATGGAGCAATTACAATCGATAAGACATCTCCAACAATTTCTAGAAAGAATGTTCCTTATGGAATATTAATATGAATGACAGCGGAATAAATATTTGAGTAAAGTTGAGCTGCAAACTTATTTTTCTTGCATATTGCGTCGTAGACTTTTTACTGCTGTGGGCATGGGTAGGGTACCTTCTGCGCTTCCTTTTCGGTTTCTTCCGAGAGCTTTATTCCGTTCCGACCCCGTACCGGAGGAGCAGAATCGTAAGCGTCTCATGGATGGTAAACAAGAGGAAATTTCCGAAATGAATGGTCTCAAGTATTGAGCGAGGCTGAAGAGGTCGCCACGAGGGAGAGAATAATTCGGTCGAAGAACTCAAACGTCGCATCTTCGTTCAACACCTAGGGGGTCTTCCTCACAATAACATTGCGAGCATGGTACCTAGCGCGGACCTTAATCAATCTAATGTTTATCTGATCTGCAAAATATATTAATTGAGGTAAGGTTCATAGTAACTTGCTCACTCGTCAACCAACAGATTGCGGGTTTTTAAACCTTTTACAGAGGTTAGTCTTGCGTTTATTAAAGGATTATGTTCTAACGGCGGTGTCATTTATAGCAAAATTCGTGAAGACTACGGCTCTAACTTCCTATCTTCGGCCTTTAAAAAAAGTTCGTGAATGGAGCCACTCGGAGGAGTAGAACTGGAGACTAACTACATACTAGCTTATTCTCGAATGTAAATTTCTTGCGTATAGCGTCGAACTATCTCCAAGCATACGTTGGGGATGGAATTAGCATCATGTGCTATTTATTACGTCAACATCATCAGAAGCGTCGGATTAAGTCAAATACCTGGGAGTTACGATTAGTAAAAACGTGTCGTGGGGAACACATACAAGACATATTTGTGATAGGGTCCCAAAAATAACGTAGGATTTATCAAGCGCGTTGTAGGAAGATCCATAGACGACAAAGTGAAAGAATGCGGCAAGGACTTATCAAGCATATTGCATGAAGATCCTTGGATGAAAAAGTGAGATTAGGTGAGTAAAGATAGGTGCTACTCCTCACATGGTAGACCTCACGACGAATAGGGACGAGCATATGGGATTAGACGCAGAACTTAATAATTGAGGAACTTAAATACAAAGGATAGGGGTTCGATTCGTCAAAAACTGCTAAGAGCAAACAGAGAGAATAATAAAGCTTTCACAGGGACTAGGTTGGGAGCCTCAAGAAATTTGGAGGCTAGCGGGGAGGCTTGGATTTCTGTAGCAATGAACAATTTCAGAAGGAGACGGATAAAATCAACTTTAAACCGCACGTTCATTTGAGGTAGGAAAGAAACGATAAATTAAAATATAGAGAGTCTGCCGATAATACTTTTTCTCCGATAAATATAAAAGAAATAAAGTCTAGGTCGACCTAGGGCAGTCAAATCTCTAACAACGCACGCCTTAATATTCGAGTATTACCATACAACAGTGCCAATCGGGCAGGTATATGTGATCTAATCTTGTGCATCTCGAACGAATTATCAAGTGCAAGGAGAATGCCAGCATAAACGAAAACACGGAGACTGCCACGAAAGAAATGCTGGTGCATTTGACCGGAAAGCTTTTTTGTACACATCAAAGCAAAAGAATGAGTATAAGAAATCGTTTCCGGCGTGACTTAGTGGACATTGATAATATTCATTATGAAACACAGTAGCAATACTCCACATTTAATGAATATCTACCGACCCGGATTCCGGAAGCTCAGTGTCATTTTCTAGTTGCATATTCAATTGACCTTGGAATTTTACTACTGCGTTAAATTATGAACAAAATACTGTGGGCAAGTACGCTGGTATTCGTTTTTTTTTAGGATTTCAACAACAATCCGCTCGTGGTACGAGTTATCATTCGTTTATAAGTACCGAACGAAAGTGATTGCTAGAGTGTTAATCAACTGGTTTAATCATCCAAATTTCGCGTTATTTATCCCTATTCCAGCGATAATTCTGAATTCGCCTCTAACTCTCAATCCTTAACTACGCGGTGCACCAGGAGGGAACAATTAACTAACTTGTTATGGTTAATCTCTATTTTTGGCGATAACATAACCGAATTTTAAGAAGTACCACAAATCAGGCACGATTCACAGATAAGTATTTGGATGTGACTTAATAATTCTATTATTGACTCGCATGCCATTATAATAATTCATACATGATCAGGGTAAGCAGAAGATTTTGAATTGTGAGAAACCATATTATGTTGCCTTTATCGGAGAAACAAAATGAAGCAATACTCGGGTTGAACATCCTCGGCCTTTCGTATGATGGCCAGAATATAGTGGGTATGAATCCCATCTCCGGAAAATTAGTTTTCATAACAATTAAGTTAAATTTCGGCGGGTTTCATTCTTCAATGTACCAATGTCCATGTTTACATGAGGTCACGCTTAGGCCTGCTCTTCTAGATTGCTTTCGGAAAAGTAAATATTACGGCTTCCCTAATATATTGTCCTCATACCAGACCTCTTATCACCACTACTCGGTCCCCTATAAAATCTTACACGAAGCAGAAGAAATGCTTCGCTTTCAATCTCATTCTGTTTAAAACTACAAAAAATAAAACAGTTAGGCATGTGAATTCCCCTTGTTTGTTCAGGAAAGCATTTATTTCACTTGCAAATTGTTCCTGAAAAGCAGGGAACCAAGAACTTTTGCTTTTTGATCTATTGTAACATGAGAAAAATAAATACCACTTGTCCATAATTTAAAGCAAGAGGACATGTGACGACGTTTAGCTCATTTTGGAGGGATGATACCACAGAATATCACTTGCTGATTAATTATAAATACGTTAAGGACTGCACACCCATTTTCTGTCGTTTGGCACAACAGAATAAGAACACGCATTCAACTGGTTTTGATTGAGGACTTTATAAAAGTTGAAAACATTCGCTTCATTTGCGGTGGAGTAAGTTGTCAAAGAATCTCTTGGATGGCGAAAATGAGGAACGGACAATCCCAGCGCTGGTATTCTCTTACGTCCACAGGATGTCTCTAGGGTGGTCACAGGCATAAAAACTTATACGACAGAGTAAGCGCGACATTTAGTGCGCATCTTCACATAAAAATTAAGTCAGCATGAGATTCCAATGAAAAATTCACCATCGCTTCCGGGTTCGAAACGAGGAATTTTGGAATTTCAAAGGGCCGATGAACATTTTAGGAAAACGAGCAGACTAGCTAGCGCTGAAACATTGGGGAGTCACCCAAAAGAACAAATGAAATGCGAAAATCCTGCAGAGGAAAAATCATTCGCTCTGACGAGGACAGGAACCAATATCCCCAGTATTCACGTCGAGAGCTTCAACGTATTACATCCTGAGCACTGTGGTGCCTTGATCGGGTGAGGTGATGGGCGCAAATAAAGGGGGGATTTGGATCGGGCCGAGGTCAACTTCCGTACTTCAACGACTGCTTTTGTTTACTTAGTGCTGGACATAGAATTGATACTTGGAGGAGACCACTGACTACTGTGAACATTAACGCTTAGATTTAGGGCGGGAAAGGTGGAGAGAAACCCGGCGTCGGTATTTCCCTGCCCCAACCAAAGGTGCCAAGAGGACCATGGCTTAACATTTCATCCCACGGACCGAGGGCTTGGCTGCAGTCCGTACCACAGAACTCCTACCCACAGGAGGGCGGCAAAGGTAGAGAGAAACCCGGCGTAGGTATTTCCCTACCCTATACAAAGGTGGCAAGGGGACCAGGACTCATCATTTCGTCTGACGCACCGAGAGTTTGGCTGCAGTCCACACCACAGAGCTCCCACCCACGGATCGGCCCACTCCTGACCACCGCCGGGATTCGAACCCGGAACTTAAAGCCAACACACCATCCATCACACCTACCCGACCGTGGAGGGAAAAGAAGAATATCGCTCCCCGGAGATGCGGGAAATTCTCACGATTTATCGATCTTTGATGATAGATCGCCCGTCAACGAGGAGGGCCAATGCCCCTCTGACACGGAGGTCTCCCTCATTGTTTTGGGGGAGAGAGCGGCTGGCCCACGCGGACACGCACCGCCGCCCGCACCCCCGTCAACATATTCGCGGCGCCCCGCTCCGGACGATCCCACCCTTCCCCGAGCCACGTGACCGCCCCGCTCCACGCCTGCCACATTATCGATCGGGGCGCGGTCCTTCCGCGCTCCCCCACTCCCCGCTTCCGCACGCCCCGCTCCCACCGCCGCGCCCCAGGATATCCGGACGCCCTCACACCGCGCATAAAGCATGATATGTTTTAATACATACAAACATTATGAGAGGCCGGGCCTAAAAAAAATTGATGAAATAGTCACCCTCATTTCCTGAATAACCGCACACTAAAATATTCACACCGTACTTGAGAACGGCCGGACGGTCGAAACGCTTCATAGGTATTTAAATCAATTTGTGGAAAATTGCCATATCTCGATTTTTCATTACATCAGGTTGTCATTCCACTACATATCGCCTGCCTCAGTTACTTTTTCACCAAAATAGGGAGTTCGCCACCTGATTAATAAACGAGCTGAACCCATTTCGATAAAACTTCGATTCGAAACTCGAGATGAATCCATTTTTTTTTTTCAATATAAACTATGATCCGCTT
Organism: Ischnura elegans; assembly: GCF_921293095.1. Taxonomy (NCBI): domain Eukaryota; kingdom Metazoa; phylum Arthropoda; class Insecta; order Odonata; family Coenagrionidae; genus Ischnura; species Ischnura elegans. The sequence goes on along the minus strand of NC_060259.1, from coordinate 70,081,797 downwards.
TTCTAGCTAATTTTTTGTGCTGAAGATTTTTCAATCGATACATAAAAAATGAACACTTCAAGAAATCATAATGAAGTAAATTTTCCTAAATCCACCAAAACTTTCTGACGGCTCAATCAGTCCTGCGCACTGCCCCACCGAACTTATTCTACTCGTGTCCCTTTCCGGAACCAGTGAATATATTTCTCACGGTAATATAGATAAATTTAGAGTTAAAAACAGTTTGAAAAATGTCCACAGATTAATGCAAATCATCAGAAATTCACCCCTTGCCATACACCTAAGAGGTGTCCCACAGGGAACCCTGTAGATGCAGAAACTGTGGAGAAGAGGGAGGGTGTCCCATGTCGGTTGACCCACAGGGCGGAATCACGTGGGGCGGGCGGGGAAGGGAGGGGTCGGCCGCGGGGGAGGAGCGGGCCGCCCCGAGAAGGCTTTCGACCCGCAGCACTGCGACCCCACGGCACGAGAGCATTTCCTCGCGGGAGGCAAAGTTGCGGTCAGCGGCGGGGAGAGGCGAAGTGAACCACGAGCGGGACACCAAGTGGAAAAAAACAAACAATGCTCAGATACCGAGTGCCAATGGAAATCTCACAGAACTATGTCGAACGATAAATAATGAACACCCTAGCGTAACAAGTGTGAAATTTTTCCCGACACCTGATGGGAAATAAGTAGGTCCAAACGATTAAATGAATGAGCTTTTCCGACTGCCCATGGGAAAATAAATACATATCCTGCCTGCACTTCTCATCATCGCCGCAAATCCCTGGCGATTTCTAATCTTGGTATCCTAGGAGATACCACGCAATCCTCCACTCCATTCCGCATATAGGAAAAAAAACCATCGAACACGCCTAAAACGCGTTGACGAGAAAAAGTGGCGCCGGCCCATGAGTGGAGTTGGCCGTTGTGGCCGTCTCTGCCGTGGAGACTGCTCCCCGGGACACACATGCGCGGACCCGCGACGTCCACCCATGGCCTCCGGGACACCTCCGAGACCGCCGACAAAAAATCTCGACCCGGCAAACCCAGACAAAATCAGGGTAATGTGTCGTGGGGATGGCGTTGGGCGGGGGTTGGCCGCTGCGTTTACCTGCACTTCCCGAAGTAGGAGGGTCCATGTTCGGCTCACGACACACTCACGGCGATCACCCTCGCGTCGTCCTTCACGACGCCAAACCTCATGTTCCCGGACGAAAGGCGCCCCAGCCACTGACACACCCCACGGCACGGCACGGCGCTAAACCGCCCCGCCGCCAGACAGCGCCACCGTCGCGCACAAATGGCGCCCGGCCGGCAGATGGGGACACCGGCCGCCCGCCTTCCCGCGCGCGGAGGCGGGGGCCCGGCGTAGGCGGCCCGCCGCCTCTTTGTGGAGAACCCCACCGCCCCACTTCCCTCCTGGAGGTGAGGATCACGGCAGAGATAATGAATGGCTCTCGAGGTCATCGATTGTGTGCGAGAGGTGGCCAAACATTTGCCGGTGCTGGCCGCTCCAAAGTGCGTCCCCCGCTCGGCCCCCGACCTCCTAGAGGCCTCCGGCGCGCCATCCGACTCCCCCCTCCCCTTCCTCCCCGTCCCCTACCACGTAACACACTACCCCTTCGCAGTTCTTGTTAATAAAAGGGGGGAGGCACGTGCCATAAATGCGGCAAACGCGACTCAATTAAGTTAAAAGACCGCATTTAGTTTTCCGGAAGGAGAGAATATACGGGAGGATATTATTTCGCTCTCGAACTGCAACAGCACGGGTTGGATACCAAAGGCATGATATTAGAGATACATCACCAGACACGGTTTGAGCCTTCTTCCTCACGGGCCATTCGCGACTCCAACGGAAGCAGATACGGAAAATAACCCTCCGATAAAAATCTCCTTCGTCGCTCCTTTTCCTATCTGTCTAAAATCCTAGTCCCATATCCACCCTATTCTTCCGCGTTAGAACGACCCTGAACAAACCCCTTTTAGGCCACTCGCCAAAGTGACAGATGGTGAAGACGACGTCGAAAAGTGCAAATGGGTGGGCCTTACGGCAAAAAAGATTCCTACTTGATTTTGGATGGGTTGCCATGGGTGTAATGAATTCAACTCCAGTTTCCAACCTGTTAGGGTCTGCATGTCATAGGCCAACATTTCCAGCATCTTCATGGCTGATGACCTGAAGATATTGGGACCTGAAGATCATTAGGCCTGAAGATGTTGATAAAGTCTCCCAACGAAACGTCGGCCTACAACATGAAGACCCTAACCTAATTGAATACACGAGAAGAATTCATTCAAGTCATTCACCGAAAAAAACTCAGATCAGTCATCGGTCACCATAGACTTTGGGATGGGAGACCGATCAAAGGTGAGTACCTTCATATTTTTCGTGTCGACCTCTATATCCTATAAGCAAAATAAATAATTTCAGCTGGTGCTGTCACCCCTCCTCTGGTCGCAGTTCTCCGCGTCCACAATCATCGGCCACTGTCCTCGTCAAGTGGGAGCCACGGTAGCGAGAAAGGTTGAGCAGGTCAACTTGCGATTCATGAATGTATGGTATGTCCCTCGCTCCACTTCCCCACGCCATCAACACGAGTACTTCTTGCATGGTCACAGGTACTCAAAGGAGGTTAAATGAATATTGAAACAGTCCTCACGCAAATGATTTAGAGTTAATTTGCAACAGATAAGACAAGATTTATCTTGCCCATTCATTAATTTTAGCTATTCTTATCATTAATTGTAATATCAAAATAATAAGTATTGATAAAATATTATATCTTTTGAATAATAGCAGAATCAAAAAAGAAATCAGAAATCGAAAATGAAGTACAGGTATCGATTAAAAAGATAATTCCTTTTCACTATAAGCGGTGATTTTTAAAGGATAACATTAATTTGTAATACGGAATGATTGCCAATAAATTAATGAATTTATATAAATAGATTATTTTTTGACCCAGAGTTTATATTATCACTGAGTCAATCTCATAAATTGCAGGAGATAACAAATGGGAAAAAAGTCATTGTAAAAGCAATTGTTAAAAAAGTTAATAATAATACAACGCAAAAATCCAGGTTTACGTCGAATTGGCCATTCATGAGCTAACGGGTTGTCATTACTTCTTTGTACGGCTAGGATTTCTAAACTATTGGTATAAAAAAGGGACACGAAATATTAATTAATCAATGAGCCGGTATTATGTTTATCTATCCCTCCATAAGAAATCATGTACCACCCTGATTGGGGCTCATATCTTCACGCCATAATCGTTGATCTCAATTGAAACTTGAATAAAACTAGATCGACATCAAACAACACCGAAAAGCATAACTATAAAGCATACTGTTAACGAATATCCTCTATTGCCCTACGGAACGGGCTTTGGATAGGAAATTTCCTTGTGGGACGCAAGCACTAGGAGATGACGCAGATAGAAGATCGAATTGCGCCTCCTGAAGAGCTGCTCGAAGCGAAGCCCGCATGACAGACCGGAGTCGTGGGTTGCATAAGCACAGAATATACCCATTACCGACGGCGGACGCGACTACCCCACCGCAAGTACCGGCACCATTTTATCGCACTTATTGGTTATTTAAATACGGAATAATTAAATTTATTGGGAGTGATTAAAACGTACGGAAATTGGATCACCTACTTCTAGAAAAAGGCACTAAAGCGTATCCTACCTCCTCAAAGCTATCTTTATTCGTTCCTTGCTTTTAGTTTTCAGTCTTCTCTCATCCATTTTATCACCTCCATTAGCTACTAAAACAGGAAATAATTAAAATTTAATGGAATTAATTATAAATTACGGAATCAGGACTACCTAATTCTAGAAATAAAGACACTAAAGCGCATTATATCGCCCCAAAGTTAACTTCGTGCGTTTTTTGTTATTACTTTTCTTTCTTCTCTTACACCGATGTACTTCTTCTGTCCTCCTTCGGAAATAGGAGATAAATCATGAATTTACCTTTAAATTAGTCCCTGCAGTTCTCAGTACCAACAGAGAATCATAATTTTATAGATGAATATCAAATAGCGACTCACGTAGCAGCTTCGACTGCGGGATGCGCTTCGAAAAATGTTGTAGCACATAGGCAGGTGTTAGGACAAGAATTTTATATACTTAAGGAAATGAAAATTTCTGCGTAAATTTCATTTTTTGAGTTGTTTTCAAATAAAAAATACATTTTTTTTAATTACCCATACTGTGTCAACTGATTCAAGGATCAGAGAAAAAGAATCTATAACTTTAATTACGCAAAACCCTTTTTGGCCACAAAAAATGGCCTATTAAAATAATATTTTATATAATTGTAGAACTATAGAGATCATATTGCCAAAGATCCTAAATTACCTAGAAATATTGAACGTGAAGAAGATGCCGATGGAGCATATAATAAGGCAATATATATGTTCCAATGAAATATCTTAGATACAATCAACAATTCAGCAACTCTTGTACAGATAAAAGAATCCCATTAGAGACATTTTTTATTCATTATGAAGTTGATGTTAATTAACTCACTTTCAGAAGTACAAAAACATACCAAGCGCATTCCCTGAAAATTACACATTTCTTTCGTTTACATTTTTCAAAACATCATTTTATTGTCACTGCGCAGCGTTCCTTGCTTAAATTAAATGTGCGTTCCTTGCTTGCTTATTCAACGTAGCTCCTTTAATAAAGTAATTTTCAGGCTAAAAAACTAAAGGGAGAACGTAGAAAAGTAAACGAAGGATTACGTCTAATGAAATGAAAAGTTAAAATACTCCTCCTATTTTATCTTCAGCAACTATAAAAATGCGAGAACTCATTCAGTAAATCGAAAACATCGCTGGAATTGGTCCAGTTCATAAGGATTCCAGTACTCCAGGAGAAGATAAGTTGGATCCCTATTTTGAAGGGGTAACATTACCATCAATCTTCAATCATTAGTTGTTTCAGGCGTGATTTCATGGAATCTACTTGACATAATGAAGAGTAAAGAAAATTTGTAATTCCACATACATATTTAATGTACGACCTAGGTTTCGACGTGGCAAGTCATCGTCTGATACAGATGCACAGAAGACAGAGAATAAACTGATGATGATGATGACTATTCATTATTTCTCTGCTTTTCATTAAATCTTCAACAAGTCAATGTGAATCTTATAAGACGTCCTAGTTAGATTTCATATCCGAGAAATATTTAAATAATACCTAATTACTGTGAGGTGTCGTTCTTACCTATCCACCGTCAGTCAAGACATTGAAGCCAAGAACTCAGCGGACTGAGCATAAATAAATGCAAGGGCAGAGACCCTCAAAACGGAATGTCGAATCTAAGAAAGAGGTATGGTGTTTTTCTCTGATTTATCTTTATGGTTAAAAGACAACATTAGACAGTGAAGAGAGAGAAAATTCCATTCATGATAATATTCAGAAACATACTCTCTATTTTTTATAATATAATAATCTCTGAAGTCCACAAGTACTTTAATGACACAGAACAAGTAAAGAAAATTCAATGAAATGATAGAAAATAGATGATAGCGCATATTTCTAGCACAGATAATTTTACTGGAAAATAGGTATTAATTAATAAAAAGGTTCTCCAATAGAGTTTCTTACTTCGATAAATCACGATATTTTTCGCGAGGGAAACGAATCCATCTAATCCATAGTTTGGTAGTGCGAATATTATACTATAATTATCTAATCACAGCGTTTTTACAGAAAATTAAATACTCATTAATTTACTCAGGAGAAAATTTTAAATAGATTATTTAAGATAACTTCTCGATATTCTACTTTATCTTGACTTCCTTCCATATCATCTGCTGATATTAGTACTTCTTTTTTATCCCTTAAAATACATTAAATATATGTATTCACATGATCTATACTCTCAAAGCGTACGTCATAAAATGTAAAGAAATAAGAAATAAAGTGGTGCGTTTTCGAAAAATGCATTTCAAAACCCACTAATTACGAGAAAAGATGAAAAAATATCTAATAAAAATTTTTCAGGGTATCTAATAAGCCCCTTCCGAGAAACTGACGCCGGTTAATTATTTTCTTCAGTGAGAAAAGTTTAGCATGCAATTCACTCTTTGCTACCGCCGTAAAAATGTGTAAAGGATACTAATGGAGTAGGAAAAACCGCATAACTCAATAATGTCGTGGTCTCTTTCCCAGCACCTACACTACAAGCCCATTTCAATTTAAAACAATTTCGTCATCCTCCCATGACAGCTTGACAGCACCTTGGGCCGCCTCAGTAGCGGCGGAGTTAAGTACTCGCCAGCCTAATCGGAGGTCGCGGGTTCGAGTCCCGCTTTGGTAGGATACCCCTATCCAGTGCATGGACATTTATGATAATCCATCTTTTCTTATTGTGAAGAATCCTCTGACGGAGAGGCTTTAAATGTGAAGTTGGCGGGTAGGTGCAGATAGATTAAAAATAAATAAAATGTAATAGCTCCATATATTGCAATGAATATTATTAAATCCACTGATTTAAGGGCGTTAAATGCGCTATTTCCGGGGAGGTGGAGATAAATTAAGAATAATTAAAAATAAAATTATCAGTGCATGAGCAGCAAAAATTGCAATCGGCAGCATTACGAGCTCAGAAACAAAAAAAGGTTAATAAAAATAGACATTTTATGAAATGATTTTACATGAGTAGTGCTCCGTGACCAAGTAACTCACGTGCTTCAAGTAATCCACGCTGCAAGAAATTCTTCAGAGGAGATCGCCTGTCATAAGCACTTTTAGGGTTCTTTCGGTCCAAAAACGAGAGCCGCCCAGGGATCACTTTGCCTCCTCAGGGCCTTTCAGCAAATAGGCCGCCGATCAATGTGTTTGTTTTCTGGGTCCTTCCATCGAATGCCAATCAATGGCGGCAAAAAGCTCACTTCATTTCCTTTACTTGATTCCTGGCACTCTTCATTACACACTACCGATATATGGAACGGGCAATTCTAGAAGATATACAATTAAGAACGAGCGTTTTACGTAAAAGTGACAGCGTGATACATATTAGAAAACAATTTTTACCAGAGAGGTCCCTTTTCCAGCTATGAAGAGAAGACATTCAGTTTATTACAATGTATAAAGTTAAAATTTAAGCCTGTTAGGGCTACAAATTCCTATTTTCTCACATTTTTACGCGTTTGGTTGCTTTCAAAGTTTTTCGTATTATGTTATTTAGCCAAGACACGATTGCACAGTTTAGGAATAAACTCATAAATTTTAATACTAATAATGAACGATTCTGATGTTAAGAATAAATTGACTAAAAAATTTGACAATACCCTGAAAGACAAACCAATGAATGGGAATCAATACAATATTATCAAGTACGAGATAAACTCAGGCAAAAGTAGTTTAATCGTAAGGCATAGGCGTTTGTATTTAAAACATATGTAAAGGGATTGAATACACTCGCAAGGGTATTATATATTCACAGTTATGGCTTAAAGATGAATAAAAATAATATAGGGATAACTCACTCAAGGAAAAAGTTCGCCAAGGTCAAAAAGTTATTCTTAAACAAATATCAATAAAAATGATCATATATCAATACTATAAGGTGATTTGCAAAGGTAAAATTGGTAGTACTGGTGAAATAATGGAAAAAATTAAAATTAACACCTATCAAAGAAATAAACGTAACGACAAATTTTTCCACAGAAATTAAAAAAAAATATTAGGAATATATTTAGAAGTATTGGTGCCAAGGCAAAATTCGCTTAAAAATAGCATTATTATGTATATCACAGCTTAGGCTGAAAACTAAAAGCCACCTTGTGTAAAATCAGCAAAAAAACTATCATTTGGCCAGAAGTAGGTCTGATAGATGGAAAGCATATAATGAAGGCATGTATGGTGGTGAGGAAAAAGAAAACAAGATTATGCTAAAGAGAAAACATTTGGCAATCCTGATAGCAAAGGGCGCAAAATCAATGGTGGCAATCCATATAACAAGAGCTCAGAATAACAATGCTCTGAATAAATTAAATAAAAATACAGCCACAGTTGAGGATAATAGTGCAGCAAACTACTGCAAAATACTGATTTATCATAAAAGTATGGTTTTGAACATGGTTTGAATGAAAAAAGAATTAATAAAAGTTTCTGTTTTTTTTATTTTTGGAATTTGCTGTCTCAAATAGTCTTTTTACATAATTAAATTAAAAAAGAAGAACTTTGTGCTTTCACATCAATATACATAATTTTTACATAATTAATAAATTTCAAAATGTGCGCTCTTAGTCGCTCGACAAGAGAGATACCCGGCGTCGACATTAGCCTACTCCCAACGAAAGGTGCCAAGAAGACTACGGGTTAACGTCCCTCCTCAAGGCATTCAAGCAGGAATCGGGCAGCCTCTGAAAAATATCTGCCACCGCCGGGATTTGAACCCAGCACCAATGGGTGGAAAGTCTGCAATTCAGGAGTAGGCTAATGTCGACGCCAGGTTTCTCTCTTGTCGAGTGACTAAGGGAGCCCATATTGAACATTATTGATTAGGTAGAAGCTGCTTGAGACGAAAAATTCGAAAAATATAAAATTGAAACTGTAAGTGATTCTTTTTCATTTCAACCATGCTCAAAACCGCGCCATTCTTTTATGTTAATCCTGTATAAAATTAAGAATACAGTTAAAATAGTAGTATGGAAAATATTTAGGCAAAAAAAGTTAAGTATAAGTGCTGGCGATTAAAATCGGATGCACCTCGTACAATGAAATGAAAAATAAGGCTGAAAAAAGAGACCTTCGGAAGGTGTGGCTATAATAACAAGGGTAACCATAATAAAAGAAGTTTCATTTTCACCCACTCTGTACGTATTATTTGAATGGCAAACACTGAGAGGACGAAGTGACTTCTTATCGATGCGAAAGAAACGGTAAACTAGATCAATCAATATGAACAAATTATAAAGGGTTCCAGAACACATTCATTCTCATAAAAAAATTGCATTAGACACAGAGATGTCACGGGGAAAAAGGAGGAGAGATAAATGTATAATGATGAACCGCAACTAGATACTTTAACAAAAAGGTTAAAGAGCGAAGACAGTAACCACGCACTTCCATTGGAAATATTTATAAAATTAAGACCTTAGTTTGGAAACAAAAATGAGCAAAACTCCGATCGGGAAAACGGAGTAGGTACGCAAAGGAGGATGAACCCAATTAGATCAATTTCATTTCGTTTCTATGTGCCCACCGACTACGTAGTAATTTACAAAAAAAGCCAAAATAACCAGAAAATCCATTTGGATTATATTAATAGCGGGGTCATAGTGCAAGAAATTATTTACTAATGAATCTTCAGGATTGATTCAGCCTCTAAACATTGATGACTTACTGAGAAGCATCTTCCCCTAATTGAGCCCTGGGGAAGGATGACTAAAAATTTTTCAACGGAATATGGAGGAGATGCAATACTACCCACCACTTAAACGTTAGGCAATTGTGAAACTCAAAGCACTCTTACCACGCGTTACCACATCATCATTCCTTCCAAATTTCCTTTCCCAGTCTGCGCCATGAAAAATTCATCCGAAATACATTTCCCCCGATGGCGACATATGGTATTCTCAACCGCTGCCGTGAGATGCTTTATTTCCGAAGTGCTTTCAAATTTCGTTGAATGGCAGCTGTAACTCAATCTTGGGCAGCCCTTAAAAGCAGCATGATGATGACTTCATTGTTCTCGAATGGCCGTCAGCAAAAGCTGTGAATGTGGAGGTGAAAAATTCGAGACGCAGCCAAAACCACGGGCAATTGCATTGAGGAGAGTAATTTACATCGACGTAGGTAACAACTTCCCACTCTACGGCCGTAAGTAGCGAAGTGGTTATGGTAAATACCAAGGGGGTATGGGGGTGTTAATAAATAGGTAATTTTCTTGGTATTTATTTTTGACTTGGGCAATTAAGTAAGTGGTGAGATTTTAGTTTTTGCAGTATTCAGCAATAAGCTAGATTATTTTAAGCGATAAATTGGTCACAAAATGATTGAAATACTCAACATATTGACTCTAAAATAAAATAATGTCAATTTATAATTAAAAAATACAGCTAATAGATGAAACCTACCTCTTTGAATAACCTAAGTAAACAACCACATAATGGTATCTTTGGCCTTAAAATTTCTTCGTCCAGGTAAATATCATCGTGCACGCCATAAAAGACTTGGTATTTTTAGGTAACTAAGCGAGAACGCCCACAGTACTGATATAGACACAACATATAAAACAAGCTCAACCATTTTTATGGCGGTGTTCCATATAACAACAGAGAAGGTCCCTTTATTGCCTGTGGGTAGCAAGCATATCTGAAACCATCGCTTCAATATTATTTCGTATCGATGAATCAAGGCTTAAGGCAGACGAATGAATTGCATAAATTAAATCACATTCAATACCCAAAAATGTGGCTGAACGTGAAAATATTTTATCGGCATTTATGAAAACGTGAAATTGGTGAGTGATTCGTAAATCCCAATTACTCCTTCTGTCTTCAATCGTAATTCAGCAAGAAAGATCGGCTATTACACTTTCGCAAGCTAACTTATACCGTTGACATTGAGCCAAGCAAAGTTGATAAGAGAATAGTCTTCGTGTATTCTTTAAAAATCATCATTCGTTAAATTATAATAAGTTATACCTGCCCATTCAAGTTTTACTCATAGTAAATTTTACTTAGGATTGCCCACATGAGGCTCTCATGAAGTTGTTATCTACAGTGAGTTGCAATTTCACTACTTTCATGACTCAGTTACAAAGGGACTACTGCACATTCCAGGTTCAAACATTTTTACGCTACAATACATTAAGGAAAACAAAATTGAGTGAAAAGTTATGTGAAATTTATTCTATCAGAGAAAGGCCGGGGGATTCCTTCAGTAAATTACTGACCTCTATATGCAGCGAATAGGCCAAGCGTCCGTCGTATGAGATGAGGGAACTTCATAATAATTCTCGATGCCTCCTGAAGAGAGGGTGCAGACAAAAGCCCCAGTTATCCATCGGGGACTAGGCTGTCAGAACCAACTACTTCTCCATCCAGCAACCCATCAACTTGAGCGACACAACTGATATTAAATGTAGCTTGCTCCATTCCTCCAAATGAGAAACTTGAGCTGTCGACGCTGAAGATAATAACAGAATTATACTTTCTCAGCGCAAGAGCGTTTTTCCTGTGGTTTTATAGGCCGATGTACGGTCGGAAGCGCAACTCAATCATGGAACTCCTCGTTCCTAGAATTACGCTCGATAACAGGCCCCATCTGGTGGGGAAGTCGATGTATGGTCGAGCTGCACCTCCATTATGAGTGCCTTTAACGACGTATTCTCCTCGAGTAAACAAGCCTCTCAACCCAATAAAGAGGGCGGGTCGTCTGCGGTCCAGGATAATCCCGACAAATTTCTCTCTGCACGAGAAGTGTTCAAGGAATATGGTTGGGACGGATAAAAACAACAGATATAAAAAAATAAAGAGGTTAGTTTATTTACGCTCGTACACCAATTTCAGGGATATTTTGTTATGGCGCAATATTCACCTGAAGATAATGTAAACATGTAACTCGATCTCCCAAGATTTTACGCGTTATGTAAGGAATCAATACACGAAAAGTTTTTGGGATCTGTTAGAAAGAAATTACTTTGCTCCGCGTTTAGATGTCAAGACTTATTCAATATTTACATGATGACTATGTAAAAATTCTCAGTTATACCACAATAATCCTCGGATTTTTTAAAGCTACTTATATATCCTTCTCATGCGTCTTACAATGCATGGCATCAATTGTTAGACGACGTAAAAATCTGAGAATACAAGTCAATGAAAAAAGAAATAACATGACATATTACTACAAGTAATTTAAATGTTGTAAGTGAACCAAATATTATGCTACACTGCACAAAATCACACGATTTTTATGTGTATTCATACATTTTCCTTCCTCGTAAATATTTTGTTAAGTATCATGTCGGATTCTGTGATATTGATGCATCATGTAAATCTTCCTATTATATGTACTATTTGCTGACTCTAAGATATGTATAATCATGTATGATTAAAAGGAACACACTAGTTCCGGAACAATAAATTTCATTTTCTATTTCTATAATGCTTATAATATGTAAAAATGTACCTCATTTTTTCTAGAACTTGTTTACATAAAAATATCCTCAGCTCTCTCAGGCACTCAGGAGTGATGGATTTGCCGTACGGGAAAAAAGTGCAGTGGCCAGGCAGCATCCCACGCCAGCCGCCAAAGTAAAGGTGTGTGAGTCAAAAGGCGGCCTAAACTGAGTGGATCTTGCGATATAATTAGAATGATGATGCCAAACCCGAGCACGAGTCGGTGACAATTCCCGTGACTCCGCAACTCGACTACCACGGGTGACTGTTGTTAATTTTCACCACGGAAGCATAGGGCCTCGCGGCGGAACCCTATAATGCCACATGTCGAGCTTGCAGCGATAATCTGCCAAGCTTGAATACGCCATTTCCTGGGGCTGATTTGTAAATCATGGAAGCCTGCGAATGGGTCGAGAAATGTACATCATTACTCTCCGAATTTCTTCCATTGAATAACAACGAGGAATGATAGCAGATAGTTTTTTCATTCTATAACTTCCACACGTGTACGAGCCGAGGGCGCCTGATTCCTCCCACTGTGAATGGCTTTTTTGTCTCAAAAATAAAAGGAGGCTCTTGCGCCACGAAATGTAGCTCCTAAAAACATGGCGGCCAAAGGTGATTATAACCCAGGAGTAATTTCGCGTAATTACGTTTTTGTGCCCTTCAAATACTTTTGAAGCATTCGTAAGTTGACCAAGGAATGTGAGAGCCAATTTTAATTTAGAATGAAAAAGGGAACAAGGAAGGTTATTTTCTGGGGGATATGTCACAGAAAACTACCACATAAACGAAGCATTTATTTCCTAGAAATATAACTTATATTTCCCAAAATGGAGATTGATGTACCAGTTGCGGGAAAGCATAAGATACAACGATTATGATGCATAAATAATCTGAACTCTTGAAATATTCACCAGTTTATTGAGAATCTAGGATGACGCCAAAAATCGAAGCTTTAAAGTAGTCTCAATACAAATCAATCTTCGGCCGTGGTTGTTGAACACAAACCTAGAAACATACCTTTGAAAAAGCAATAGATTGAAAATACGAAGCGTAAAAGTAGGCAGTATGAAGAAGAGCACAACATAATTTTCTTCACAAATGTCATGATAATCTCAGATAAGAATTTGCAAGGACTCCAAGCATTCTTAAAGAGACTGGATCCAGAACCACACCATTCTCCATCATTACCAGAACATGAATAATGATGAGAAGTCAAAAATATCTCAGGAAATGGAAGAGTAAAACTGAAGTTACATACATTATGGCAAGCAGAGGTGCTGGAGAAAGTAGTATCTTTCACTTACCTGGAATGTTGGACGAAGAGAATAGAAAAAGGTAAATGAAATAATGGGAGAAAAAGAAAGAAAAGATAGCGTTCGTGGCAAAAAACATTCTGAGCTCAAATGTAATTAGAGATAAAGATGCAATAAATTTAGAAATTGGTTGAGTATTGCATAACAAGGGTCTCATATCATTACGAAATAGGAATAGCATTTAATACTTGAAACCCTGGTATTTTCAAGATTACAGATATGTGAGTGACGAAAATGAAGAAAGCTGTGGTGGGGGTCAAGTCTCCCGAAATTACTGCCACCAACAAAGACCTTGTCTTCTAAAAAAACTGATTTATCTGAAGAATAACAATGATCAGTGGAAATTATATTTAGGATTGCCAATCTAAATAATATGACCTCCATCTTATACAGAAATTTTTTAGCCGCATGGTACTGGAGCGCAAAAATTGCGAAGAGAAGGTTAAAATATAAAGTAAAATAAAATTCTAGCTATGCAAAGACACAGGCTTCGAACTTTTCCATACTAAACAGCATTTTCGTGGAATGGCTTTTCAACCTAAAGTTATTTAAAATACTAATATCTAAGCTATCGAAAAAGATGAACTAATACAAATAAATATGCTAAAACGTTTCAAATATTTTTCCCTCGCATTGCTGAACTCGGAAGTTATGATTCTGTGGCAATTACCATGGTATTACTAAGGCACAAAAGCCTTTCTACGATAGCTATTTAATATTCGGCTTTGAAGAACGTTTAGTTGGCTAGAATTGAGAGCTAAAAGGCCTAAAAGAAAATATCGGGAGAAAGCAACATTTTCCAGAGTTTTCCAAAGACAAAAAACACGCGGATAGGTAATACCTTCAGGTATATTTCACTTAGTGCCAGTTTCACCAACGAGGATAATTGAATTAACTCGGATAATATTCTCCAAAAACCGAGATATTACAACAATCGCGTTTCACCCGATGCATTAACTCGGTTTTGGGCTGTTATCTCGGTTTATACTTTTACTGACGATATTCCACCGTTCAAAACTTATTAACCGAGTTAATCTGAGGGCAGATGTAGCGTGGCATGGCGCGCATGCAACTTCATCAGCTCTCGGAAAATACGAATGACAGCGATGAAAAGTATCGACATTATATTCGGAGACCACGTTCATTATAGATAAGTGAGCGTGCAGATTATTTTAATATATATGGTAGAGTACATTTATTTACTCATCCCAAAATGGCAAATGAAACTGCAAAGGCAGTTCACGCTCTCATTGAAGAAGACGAATTTTACTCACAAGGGGAGGTAGGATTCCAATGCCGTATTTTTTTAGCATTCGGAATGGCGAACACATCTCTAAACTGGTAGTGGTTCTAATGAATGGGCCTTAGTTTGGCTGTAATGAATTAATTTCCATTCGGTACTTTTAACAAGCCTTATACAATAATGATGTATACTGCTGAAATAGTGCAGAACCTTTGTGTGTCGGGCAGTTGGTATAGTGGTACCATTGTTGACTCTCACCCAGGGGGACGGGGTTCGAGCCTTCGCCAGAGTAACTTTTGCATAGCTTTTTCTGTCGTCTTCATTTTGATCATACGGCGACAAGTATATGAATAATTTTAATTGAAGCAAGCATAGACATGAGGAAAATATTTTATCATCATAATGGGGTACGTGACCTCCCCTTGTCAAAGCAATTTCACGTTTCTTTCTTTTAAACTTGAGCTTTTCCATGCCTATGCTCCTCTTGAGCCAATGATTCCGACAACTCTTGCCAAAATATGTTCGCATTCATTAATGTTACAAGCCTTTCTTTGAATTTTCTTACATATATATACAAAACCTTTAATCTCTGTCCTCTTCCTGAATTAATACCTATGTAAAAGCATCGTTATCTTCGAAATCGCAATTTTACCAATGTGAGACGTAATTAATTATTGTGGCACAAAATAACCAAGAACTGTGTTTATTTAAATCTGGGAGTCTCGGTAAATGAAAAATTTTCATTTTTAAATAACGATGTCTTAAACAAAGGTGCTTACAAGTTTTTACCGCAATATTCTCGCATTCCTTGCTCTTGCCAAACGCGGTTCCCCTATTTGTTTTTTGTTTAGTTTTTATTACCCGTGCGTGGTATTCGGTAAGGCAAATTAATAAATCCTTCCATGAAAACGTAATTTTTATCTAACTCTCATTGTCAATATTAAAACTGCTGCTGTTCATTTTCTCTCTCTGTACTTGATTGTACACTTACCGGCTTATTAAAGCTGGTTCCATGTCATACGGTTGCTTACCGTCATTTATTTTTCCCACGTCAGAGTTATGAAAAACGTAAGAGCCAAACCATTATTCTGATTATCTCGGTTTTTGAAAACTAAGATTAAACGTCGTTGGTGAAACACGATCCCCACATTTCTGAGATAATAATTTTAACCGAGTTTTTGAAAACTGAGATAACAGAGAATATTATCCGTGTTGGTGACACTGGGCCTTAGTCGAAAATGTATTTAAAAAAATATTTTTCTGATAGAAAGGCAACAGAAAAGTCGCCTTCTGCGTGTACCTCAATCTTTACATTAAAAACACTTGAGTTTAAAGGGCAGTTATATTTCATATAGAGTACCCCCTAGTCCAAGTTATACTCGTCATGACAGTTATAAAGTTAAAAAAAGATAGATGATTCACGCAGCCAAATCTTCGACTGACGTTTTGGGAATAAGGCGCGCGGATCAGAGTACGAGCAAATTAGGAGATATAATGAAAACCAAAAGAGTTAAACGGAGAGGAAAGACGAGGCTAATTTATTTTGTCCGTACGACATGTTTCGAACCATAGAGGTCATTATCAAGTACAAAAATTCATTCAAAAATTGATTTTTTGTACTTGATAATGACCTCTAGTTGAATTTATAGGTTTTAATATGATATATTATTCTATTAATATGGTATATACATTTTGGGATTTACTGAGTACCTCAATTAAATTTTTGTACTTGATAATGACCTCTATGGTTCGAAACATGTCGTACGAACAAAATAAATTAGTGGAAATCAACGAAGTCTCCTTTTCATTTTCGAGTATTAACTTCCACATAGTTGAGCCTAATACAATTGAACGAATTACGAGGCCTCTGATATCGATCATATGAGACAGAATTTCCCCATGTGGAAGAGTTTTGCAGTGGAGAGGGTGGAATGTAAAGTCGCAACGACGACATTCAGTATTGCATACTTTATGTGGAAAGTACACAACTTTAAAAATATATGTTCCTAGAGTGGAGTAGAAAAACAAACACCGCGGAAGATCCCCGAAGGCAATCAAAACTGCTAGCAGGCGGACATAATCAGTATCGCACAAAATAAGAGGAAAATAAATTTTAAAATTTTCTAAGAAAAATAATAGCGTAATGATTACACAGCAATCCATTATCATGAAAATACCTCAATATTTAGACAGTCCTGTTGTATCTTTTTATTTCGCTGTTTTAACATACTAAATTATTTCTAAATTTATTACCTCAAATTACCCTATAATACGGTGACATTTAAATTTTCCGGAAGTAATTCGCAATAGTCCCTCGGTTCAGTTGAATTTATAGGTTTTAATATGATATATTATTGTATTAATATGGTATGCACATTTTGGGATTTACTGACGTGAATGTGTCGGTAATGCTCATAGATCACTTCACTTGCACCCTCACCTACCTTTATACAGATGTCATTGTATAACAAATGTGCGCCTCATAAGAGTATATCTAAGAATTATTTTACGAAAGTTCTGAAGATCTCGGGATTCTGGTTGGAATAAGTCGAATCAATTAGCCCCCATACAACGTGCCACAACGATTCGAATAATACGTGCTTACGAAAGAACTATACAGTTCATTTTTTCGATTGGTTATTACGAGCAAAGGAAACTAGCATTAACGAGAAAAAGTTTTCCAATGTTACGCAAACATAAATATTAGTGGATAGTCACAGCAGATGATAAAAATAATTTTGGAATGGATAAAGGTAAGAAGGAAAATACTGTGACTAAGGTTGAGCATGAACTGTCTTTCCTTTGGGAATATGAATGAGATTAGATAAGGGACGAAATCTGAGAGAGAACCACTGATTGTTGTTGAAACGAATTTCAGAAGCAGTCTCGGATATGAAGAAAACCACACTGAAAAAGTTGCCGATGAAATGGCTGTAAATTATATTTGGAAGGGCCAGTTAAACTTCTCCGTGGGTTCGAGTGCAAATCCCGATGGTGGCAGAAAATTTCCAGAGATTGCCCAATCCCTGCTTAAATGCTGTGTGGAAGACATTTCAAGCGTGACACTCCGTCTATCGGATGGGACGTTAAGCCGTGGTGCCATTGATGCCTTTCGTTAAGAGCAGGCAAAATGACGACGCCAAGTTTTTCTCCACCCTTTCTTCGATACCCATTCCTCATGGGGAAAATGACCTCGGCTGTCTCCTCCAAATACCATACTGGTTTAACGTCATACCAAATTTTTTGCTCAATGAGAAGCTTATAAGGGCACCGAAGTTGAAAAGTGTTGAAGGGACGAGAAAACGTGACGTCGTTTAAAAAATAATCCGGGATGACCCTCACTAGAAAGAATGCTTAGATGCCGCTGGTAGTTCACTTTTTCCAGATCACGACAAAATACACACGTTATGGGCATACTCCCTTAAATACCTCTATTTTGAAACAGAGCACCAAGGTAAATGTGCCTCCTTAGATTGCAAGGCCAAACGCATTGTTTTTTCTCTATCGTGAAAAAAAAGCGTTTCGACTCGACAAAACAAAGTTTGATGTAAGAACAATGACGGAATAGTTTTACATAAAGAGAGATAACCATTAAATAGAGACCGTTGCGCTCGCCTAACTCGGATCATCGTGTCATCAATATTAAGCAACTTAACGCCATGTGAGTTACACGCGAAGTTTTTTTTTACGGCTTCGAATTGAAAATGATGTAATGTAACCGTCTCGCCTGTAAAACTTCAAATATATCGAATGTAGCCTTGCACTACATCTTTACCAACCTGCGGAATTAGAAGTGCCATCGTGACTTGCACACATAAACTAGAAGAAATGTATAAACGATTTTTTGTGGCCAAGTTGACGAGAAAGCAAGGGAATTACAACTTCAATAAGTTGAAAAATATAACCGTAAGTTAAAATAAGATTATTCCTCGTTATTACCATTCTTTAATTTTAATACTCATGGTTTAACGAGCTTAGTTAATAGTTTGCGCAAAATGAGATGCACACAGCGGGAAGAATGCATGACTTTTAACCCAGATTATGAGCTCCATTGAAAAATTTGACGCAAGTAGTTGTAATACAACATAAAAAGGTACTCATTTCCTGCCCGAACCTACTCACTTCTAACATCGTTTCTCGCAAGCTGCAAATATTTGACTCTGTTCCGAAACCAACGCTTCACCATGGTGACTTCATATTTTATTAAAGACTAGGTTAAGAAAGTCAGTACACCGTCAATTTGATATAAGCGCACTTACTGCGTTATATTTTTTTCCTTGCACTTATTTAATCATCTTTTTGCTGAAATAGGAACCAAATATCAAAACATTAGCAAAACCTCTCCTCCTTTCATCTAATTTTACTCGCACATTTCACTCCATTCCACCAATCCCTCTACCATTCCACGATGATTATCCCTTATCGACCAATTTCATATATATCAACTATAGGCAAGATTCTCGAATATATCGCTATTAGCAATATCATAAATATCCTTGAAAATCGTAACTTCTAAAAATGCTTGCAGCACGGCTTACTGAAAGTTAG
Organism: Ischnura elegans; assembly: GCF_921293095.1. NCBI lineage: Eukaryota > Metazoa > Arthropoda > Insecta > Odonata > Coenagrionidae > Ischnura > Ischnura elegans. The sequence goes on along the minus strand of NC_060259.1, from coordinate 70,062,545 downwards.
ATCGTGCCCAGCTCACGCCCTTAATTCATGGCATTCTTAAATCTGGCGAAACAACAATAAGACAAGTTGACGAATTATTTCTTGATTTTAGGAAAGATTTCAACACGGTAACTCACAAAAACTTTTCTGTCAGTAACGCGGTAAATTACAGTCATGCGGGTTTAACGAAACAGTAGTAAACTGGATACGCAACTTACTGAATGATCGTAAGGAAAATTATTATATTATTATTTTTATTATTATTAAAAAGCATTTTTTGATGGAATTAGCTCTTATATAATAAATGTGACATCAGGTGTCCCACAAAGATGGATAATCAGCCAAATTTTGTTAATGATCTCCGCTCCCGAAATTGCAGTAAAATCCGTGTATTTTCTGTCAAAACTGTCATCTATCGCGAAATTAGTGATCACTGCGACTCTGAAATCCGCTGCATTCCCAGCGTAGGTCGTCCAATCTTGTGGATGGGGTCAACATAAAGGCGATAGATGAAGCGAAGTATCTAGGAGTTTCGATAACATCGACCATATTGTGTGGAATACACGTAAGAAATTTTTTTGGCGGAGTTATAAAGAATCTAGGATTCGTTGAGCGTGTTGTGGGAAGATTTTAGGATGAAAAAGTGAAATAGAGATGGTTTTCGCACTCTCCAGCCACACGTTGAATATGTAACGAATACACGGCAGCCGGTGCAGAAGGACTTAAATCATAAATTTAACTAAAAACAAAGGAAATCTGTGCGATTCGTAAAACATTCTAAGAGTGCACAGACATTGTTACACGGATGTTAAACAAATTAGGCCGAGAGATGCTAGAGACTCGGAGGCGGCGCGATAGGCTTAGATTACTTGAGCAATTGAAAAAAGATATCTTTAAGAGCGACACGGAGAACATCATATTAGAACTCCACTATATTTCCAGGTTCGAGAGAAACGATAAATTAAGTCAGATATTTTGCCGAACGGATTGGTTCGGGGAATCGTTTTTCCTCTGAACGATAAAGGACTTTAAATAAATTCTAGGCGGAACTTCGTTGGCGTATTTACTTATTTTTTTAACGGCTGCGTTCCTAACAGCTCCTGCCATACGCCTATTGAGGCGGCTTGCGGGATAGTATGTAGATGCAGATGATCTTCATGGTGGTGATAGGAAATGATGAACGAACGCGGGTGTCTTTGCAAATCCGTTCAAAACCTTTTTCCCCTGGGATAATTTTCATTACTTTTTAACTGTGGAAGACTATTTTTATATCAGAACCGTATCCACCGCCGCTAAAATTTCCGGCAGTGCTGCGCCCATCTCTAACCAAGGTATGATGCACGAGTACTCAAAAGATGAAAGCCTAAAAATTCCTCGCTCTCGTTTCTGGAAGCGAAAAAAAAGTTATCAGGTTTATTAATACTTGCAGGAAGTCGAGAAAATTCCTCGCTATCGTTTTCAGATCTTATTTTACTAACTTTTCAACAACGGTTTGAAGAATTTTTGCCATTACTTGTTCCATCGAGGGCTGAATATGCTTGAAACATAAAATACTCCGTGGAGGCATTTCTATTTACTTCATGCCCAAATATGATTCGTAAAACCAAAGTTATCAGCATGCTTTAAATCGATTTCTAAAGTTTGGAAGAATTTTTCGTTTCGAAAATTTAAGGAGATACGAGGGGATCGATTGGAAAGGAAAACCCTGATTCGCACAACACTAGCATAGGCACGCTCGAAAGAGCCACTCAAACGAAGACGATAAGAGAAGAGGCAATGGAGATGACAAGAGGATAAGACAAGAGGCAGCGGAGAGAAAGGGGATGAGAAAGTGCCTCGTGCGGGCAAAACAAAACCTTGAAGCCGCATTTTTCGCAGGCAAAAAACTTATTAACTGCGCTGTAGCACATTTAATTCAAGTGTCTCCCCACAAACGCTCTATCTACACTGAGGAAGCAGTAAAAAGTTTTTTTTTCCACAGTTTTGGATGAGGCAAATATTGGATTTGAGTCCCTACTCAGCGGGAGAAGCAGTTTTTTAAAAGGCTGTTTAAAAAAGACTCATCTTCACATTTTCTAGCAGCAATAAAAAAACCAAATAGCTAGTAAGATGCTTCCTAGAGTTTTAAAAAATAGTTCTCGTGTACTTTCCGAAAGAGGCACTTAAAACAACTATGCACCATATAAAATAGGCATATCGAAATGTAATAGGTTATCAAGCGGCCAAACTTAAAGCAATACTTTTGAAAGTACGCATTAGAAATGCAAACCGTCAAGGAGCACAGAGGAATGTTCTAAAAAAGTGTGAGAGTCATGACAAAAAGCAGTTTTTTAGGATATAGGGATGGTGGAGTGATATAAGCATTAATGCGATCTAAGACACTGTTTTTGGTAGGACATTTACGTGTGACGAACGAGCAAAAGATTCTCAATTTCTCTTCAAGTTTGAATTAGGAAATTATTACCAGATTAGTCACAAAGACGCCTGGCCTTAAGCGCCCTAGTTTTAACAAAGTTTCAGAGTTCTTTGAATGTGGAATTCTTAGTTTACCCACAGCGAACGATCCACGGTCTGCTTCTTTCCATAATTTATCAAATTTTTAATACATCGAAACCATAGGGATATTTTTGGCTTTGCACTAAAAGGCGATATCGTATTAAGTCAAATATCTAAAAATCAACTCCGTCGTGAGAGGAAAAAATACATAACGCATAGCTACAATAAGGAAACTAGGATTTACGAAATCGTCTTTAGGAAGTGCCCCAAAAATACACCGAGGAGAACAACTTCATAAAGATAAATCGCAACTTGAATATTCTGCAAGAAATGAGGACCTCAAAGCTAAAAATCAAGTCCAATAAATTAAAATATGGAAAGGGTAGAAGTGAGAACTGAGAGAAAAACCGCTTCAAGTGAACAAAGATGTTCCTAATCTCTTCCAGGATAGTCATTGAGAGCAACTAAGGACTTTCAAGATACATCCTAGATCAAAATTTCCCGAAAGATTCAAAACAGATGCTTTTCCCAGAGACAAAACAATTATTTTTCAAATTTGACCGAAACAGAAGCGAGAAGCATTGCCAAACTGATGGGAAAGTTCGTTTTCTCTGCGGACAGTAAACAGTTATGATAAAGATTGAAGCCCCAGTGGAAAGTTCAAAGTTATATAGAGCAATAATAATTTGCTTTTGAGCCTTTTTGGATAGACTAAAGCATAGGACTTAGGCCGTCATTATAGGTTAGATTATCAAGCAAAGTCGAAAACATTAATTTGCCACTGCCTAAACTCAATCCGGTTGCTATTAACGCGAGGAAGGTGGAGAAGTAATATACCTTCATAATTTTCAAACTAAGAAAAAGGTTCCAAGCAAAACCTGAAATTTGACTGATAGGCAATTTTGGATCTTAACTGAGGCAGGATGCAGTACCTGGGTATTACGGTGATTAATATTTCATCAGAAGTTTTTCTCCTGTGGGGAGAGTTTCAAATTGACTAGCGTACTTAGACCCTTGCCATATGAACCAACGGCAGTTCGCTGAGTATAAATATTTAAATTTCGACGAAACATGATTAATCTTAGAGATGATGACTAGTGATAAGAGACATGCCTAATCTTAGATAATCTTTTTTTCAATACAGAAAACAAACGGAGAGCAGCCACAAAAATTTGAAGCAATCTAGAACCAAGCTAGCGACGTGGCCACATTACTCGCTTTTCATTCGCATGTACATGAATGATGAGCATTTTCAATCATAATACATAGCCGTACTGAGGATCTCCGTGTATTTCAAATTGGATGCTTCCGCTACACCAACAATAAGGGGTATAAGGCTGATACGATGGCATTGATGTGGACGTGGGTGACTCCGCAGTCAAAATGCGGAAGAAAGAGGAAAACATATTCTAACTTTTTTAGGAATCATGTTGAAAACAATCATTCCAGAGGCTCACATCAACGACGCTGCATTAAGAAGAGAAGAATTAAGAAAGTAAACTCACCGGAGATGCTAGAAATCGCAAAAAATATCACTTATTGTTAAAAGGCTATGTAAATAAGAGCTTTTCTCCATCATTACCTAATATCTTTACAACCCAACGATTTGTATGACCCCACACCATGCACTCATCTCAACTTTCTGTTTCCCTTGAGGGAGAATAGTTCAGCTCCCTTAATACATGTATCTATTCCATTTCAAAAGAGAAATCGAAATAAGGGGGCAATGTCTCAGCTTCTTCAGTGCCCGTAAGGTGAAATTAATATGCTACCATAGGTAAATACTCGCTACCATAGGTTTTTTTATGAGAGTGGGAAATCGATAAAATTATTTTTAAGGAATGATTCTTTTTGCTCCTGATCTAGTTGTTTATGTGTTTATCTAGTTGTTTTTAATTGTGAGCTCCTAGGCCCTATCCACTAACCATAATTTTAGGACTTGACGATGACACCTTCCGAAGTCAGACTTCTTATAAATACTTGATCAACAAACTGACAGGTAGAATTATCTTCGAGCGTCCGTCCTTCGGTGTGAGGCAAGTTTCATCTTGTAATATCCCGCTCATAGAACAGGACAAAAGCTGAAATATAATAATGAAATTTGAGGAATAGCCAGATTGCCGGTGTACTTATCATCCTTGCATGATCGCCACTTCACCGTTACCTTCCTTGCTGGTGCAGCGCATCTGCATATGGCGAAATAAATTTCTTCTCTATCTCTCGCTTCAACGTGATGATGATGCGTGATCGAAACGCTGAGTTTGAATATGATGGAGAGATGGAAGTCAAACTAAGGCCGATATCACTAAGGAAGAAGTAATCCCACGCTAAAGTTCTCCTCTGCGAAATTTTTTTTACCTCAAACTTCATAAGAACTTGCGGGTCACGTGGGAAGGCTTTCCATTCCGGGAATTATTCCAATAAATTCACACTATCACTCGTTCATGTTTTATGGATCATTTTATGAGCCTTCATTCGGATAAAGTAAATTCATCTCATTTCACAGTTCACATTCATGCTAGGGTCCCTTGGTAGATTTAAAAAAATACAAGTGCAATATTTCTCTGGTTGCAATAAAATTTGCTATTAACAGGGCTAATACCATACAAATAAATAACTGCATTCTCATTTTCTGCAAAATGAGTTTTTTAGATGATTCTCTACACATGGAAGTACAATTTACCAGTTACATAATAAATCTTTCTATATCTTATAATAAATATAGTCCCTCATATTATTTTTCAAAGTAAACCATTTATAAAAAAATTTCTTAAAAAGTGAAATAATAGCAGGATAAGGCAAAACATCCAGTCCTTAAAGGTAACAGAAATATTCGGTTCTAGTATTGCTAACTGCTTACCTTAGTAACGTAAATGGAATAATGTATTGTTAGACTGGAGAGAGGCTAAAAAAACCTCGACTTTCCCTCTAAGCACTATTTCATCTGCCATTGCTGTTTCCGCTCTAGAAGAATTAAGACCTTTAAAAAGCCGAATATCAACAGCATCTCATTACTCTCGGCCATTCTCTAATCACCCCACTCAAAGTCCTTGAACTCACGTCCCAGGCTCACTCCCAGGAAACCTGGACATTGGCTGGGTATTTAGGTCAACATCATTTTATGACGAGGCTAGGCGAGAGCGAAGCAAGAACGCTGGAGTTCAAATTATGGAAATGTACCTTAAGCGGTGAACCGTGTGGGAGTGTTTATTTTAACCAAACGTACGAGATGGAATGTATTCGTATCCGCAGTATTACGCCTGGCTAGGAATTATCTTGCTGATGTCAAGAGTCAACAATGTGTATTCAGTGACACCATTGATTCACCAACGGATTTTACAGTAGCGGGTGAGCTGGCTGAATCACAACATGAAAATAAAATTACAATAAGATAATGAAATCTTAGACATAACCGCAGAACATAATTCCACGGCTCAGCTTCTGTATCTGAATAACCCACTTTCGTGATTCAACTTTAAGGCCTGACGAAAACCGAGAAAATACGCGCCTAAAATAAATCAGGGAACTAAAGACGTCGTTTAAAAAAATGCAGAGAGTTGGATAAAAATAATTTATAAATTTACACAGAAAACATTATTGAATGTTTGCTTTGGAAAAGGTAAAATTGTTTCCTTTATTTCGACAATTTAATTATAATAATAGGCTAAAGATGAGGAATATACCACGACTTGTATTGAACCACATACTTCTATCACTGGTGTCAAACGTAAAAAAACCAGATATATTTACTGCCGTCCATGTGTCTTGCTATAATAACTGTTCAAAATTTACATTATCACCATAATGAATTAAAACTAAAGTCAATTTAACTTTACCAAAGAAAGAGTCATAAAAATTGTCCATCTATATTCGTGATACATGGAGCATAGGGTTAAAATCATACACTATGTTTATTAATAATAAAACGAGATTTTTTATCAACCCAAAAAGGTTTTATGATAAAAAGTAGAATCCGGAAAAGACCTACGTACCACAAAACATCTTTTAATTGCCGTTAACTTCAGGAGGGCGAACCCGAAAGATTTCCGCCCGTTTAAATCCGACATATTACAACGGAGCCAAAGTGTTGTCCTTCATATTTATTGCAGTCGACGGAGCCAAGTGTCTGCATCGTTGAAAGATTTCACGCTCGGAGTGAAAGAAGCGGAAAATAAGAAGGGACCATGGAAACCGTTCGCTCCCGCTATCTCTCTTAGCTCCTTAGATAGCGTCCGTCTAAGGGTCTAAGGATTTCCTCGGGCGCAAGCACTGAACTCCGGGGTCCCAAGTGATGCCCTAGGGCGGCGCGCAAGATAGAAAAACACACACACATTCCCATTCGCGGGAGAGAGGTGAAAGGTCAAAAGCTGTGAGGTGGAGCTTCCTTAAAAAAGTTACACCGTCCGCGCACTCCCCACGACACCCCCGCTGCACTGGGTGAATGCACATATCCGCCTCCCACTGCCCCCCACCCCAAGGGGGGGCCAATAGGAGCGCCCTTCCCCCCGGCTCGCCTCTCTCTCCTTCGGTGTCTTTGGGGGGGGGGGAGAGGGCGTTCGAGTGGGTTCTCTTCTCCGCTGCCCCCCGCTTAGCTGCCGTCGCCGACATAGGCTAACCGGTCGATATTTGGTCTGTCACCGGGGCTCCATTGAATCCGCGTCCCGGCCCGGCCCCACACAAGTGGCCCTCCCCACCTCCCTTACGCCCCCTAGAGGGGACGTTCGGCCACCTACGGGGCCCTGACTAATCGACACACGCTGAGGGATGTTTTCAAAGCTTCTCATTAAACTTCGACGGCTCGAAAAAAACGGGCATTCGGCATTCCGACGTGCAGCGAGGGTCATTAAGACGGGTTGAAAACTGCTGAGCGATTTACCCTCCTTTTAATCAAACTCGAACTTCAATAATTCTACATTTTTCGCGGGTAAAAAGTAATCGAGCATGGGATCCTTTTCGATGAATGGATTTTATCCACACCATCTGTTGATGTGGTGAATACGACTTATGACGGTGAAATATCATTCAATTTCACAAACTCTATTCACACTAGCTGTAACTATTAAAATTCCATAAAAATTTATCATTGCAAGGCCATAAGTCCATAAGGTGCACATGATAAAAGAGGTGAAGCTCGACTATGTTCGAAAGATCAAGAAAGATTACTAAGAGATTAAAATATCGGAAACGGGTTCAGGAAGGACTTTTCTTGTGAGACCCAGCTACTAGGGTTGTCGCAAGACATTGCTGAAGTCCTGGATCAAGGCAGTGAAATTGATGCGGTGATCATTGATTTCAAAAAACCTTTTGATACAGTGCCACACGTTCAATTTATAGAGAAAATAAAAAGGCTACAGATAGATGATAGGATTAAAGTATGGATTAGGGAATTTTTGAAAGGTAGATCTCAGAGGGTAAGAGTAGGTGAAGGATATTCTATGGAGATAGCGGTAACATTAGGGGTCCCGCAAGGAAGCGTATTAGGTCCGCTATTGTTTTTAATATACATTAATGGCATCCATGTGGGAGTTGACTCCAAAATACGCCTTTTCGCGGATGATTGCTTAATCTACCGATCAAAAGCAGCGAAGACCGGTGTATCCTTCAAAATGACTTAAATAAATTATCTTCATGGATAATCTCCAACCAAATGGATGCAAATACGGGAAAATGCAAGCAAATTACATTCACGAGTAGGAGAAACAAGGAAAATCGGTCATACAGCTTGTTTGGGGAAAATATTTCCACAGTTAGCGACTTAAAATACTTGGGGGGTTAATGTCATATCTAATCTTGATTGGGGAATGCATATTGATCAGGTGGTAGGAAAATCATTTAAAACTCTGCATTGGGTCATGCAAAATATAAAAGAGAGCAAAAAGGAAACCAAAGAAATGGCCAACATGACCATGGTTCAACCTGTACTTGAGTATGCAACATCGGTGTGGGATCCCTACTGTAAAAAAGAATCTTCAAAGATTGAAAAACTTCAGCGAAAGGCAGCCAGGTATACTCTAGGGAAACATAGAAGGGGGGAAAGTGTACCAGATATGCTAGGGAGCTTAGGATGGAAACCCCTAAAAGTGAGAAGAACCATAAATTCGGGGCTATTCGGGGTGTACAAAGCTTTTACAAATGAGCGGGGTTGGAAAGAAATACGTCTGAAGCTGGACTCACACTGCTTAATAGGAAGGAAAGATCATAAATTCAAAATTAAGTTAAAAAAACAGAAAACAGACATTTTGAAAAAAATCCTTCCTACATAGAGGAATAAAGGAGTGGAATGACCTACCTGAAGTTATTTTTAAGATCTTCCTTGCAAATGCGAAATTTTTTAGAAAGAAGTGCTCATCACTTATTGGTTGATTACATAGTGGTTTAAAAGCGAGAGTGTGAAGTTGGGTTAGTACGGCCAATGTTCATTTGTTGGTTGTATTATATTAGAATTAACGTATTTAATGGATTGTTTGAAATTGGTTTATTTGGGCAATGTTAAATTCTTAGTAGTATGAGATTAGAATTAATGTATTTTTTTACCATGGGTGTCTTTTTTGTTTCTAAACTTGTATTAGACAGGTACATTTGTCATTCATGTGTATACATCTAATGCTGCCACCAGGCAATAGTCTACTTGCAGCAATGTGTAATAATAATAATATGGAAATAAATTAAGGATCAAAAAAATTCTCAGCACAAAAGATCGTTCAGCAGGCATACATTTTGCTTAGAAAATTTATTTTTCAACTATTATGTATGCCTGTACATTCCTAACAGCTACATATACCTATATTTGCTATATCATATTTTCTTACCTCAAATAATACCAAAATTAAAAAAGTTTAACCGAGAATAGGAATAGAGAGAGAAAATGAGATCGTGAAGTTTATGCTCATCGAAAATCGAAAACTAATACATCATCACCTTGATATAAAAAGAAAGATTACAATCACCAAGCTGCCAAATCTTTATCAAATGTCTTAATTTTTATTATATATATTGTTTATTATATGAATTAAATTTTCATACGAAAATTGGAATAAAAGAAACTTGTCAATTTCACCTTTATCTCGACATTTTCAGGTTGACTACACTGTTTATTAGGATGTAAATCTTTTTTTATGAATATATTTTAGAATGGAAACGCCAGATCGTGTCACTCAGAAAAACTTACGTTTGAAAAATTTTTATCGCTCTATTTTACAATATATCTTACTTACGCAACTCATGAATGTGACATTCCTAGCCACGATAATACACGATGGATGACTAACGCATATGCATGGTGAAGAGAACGCAAGACGAGAAATGGAATATAGAGACCAAAATAGATTTGGTGAATTAAAATAACGATGGAAAAAATAAGAAAAATGAAATTCACTAAGAGAAATTTCATCATATAATGTCAAGATTTATCGTAAAGAGATGAGGCCTACATGAATATAATTCCTAATTACAATTTTATCAAATCTTCCAGGATTTTTTACAATTTATTGGAAGGAATAATAACGATATTTCTAAATGGAAAATAAACAAATACATTTCTGGAACAACATATCTGTGTCAAATATCTAACATATGTCAAGCCTTTGATGGGACGTCAAATTCGCATTAATATCGGAGCCTTCGGTAAGGAAGTTTTAATGGCCATATATATATATATTATATACATTAAATCCTCAGTATTATAAAATAGTACCTTTTGGATAAAAACTGGATCTTAATTTGTAATTAATCAATGTAAAAAGGCAAATTGGTTATTTGTGGTGCCATATAAACTGAAAGAATTGCTATGACTATCGATAGTAAAGTAAAATTTTTAGCTGTTGGAAACCAAACTAATTACCCATTTGCTTGAGAAATATAAAATATCGTAATGGACCAGAAGATTTAAAGCACAGTAAGTGCATTACATATTACACAATGGTCCTTCACTCTTCGGTGAAATTGAGCACTATCCCATTGCAGGCTCCATACAGGAAGTCCCTTTGATTAAAGCAAAAAATACATCTACAAGCAGGAGGAGAAGACTTATAGCTGAACACATCCGTGACAGAGATCGAGGTCCATTCGAATATTATTTTCTCAAGGACTTAGCAGTCTCGCTCCCCTGGAGTGGAATCAGTCTCCATTATGACTGCTACTCTAGCAAGTTCAACTTCTATGGATGACGTCAAGCCATCAAACGCCAAATGACTGCCGGTCATTACGTGCATTCTCAACGTCCTTTTTTGGTTTGCTCTTATTGCTCAACCCTCTGGTTATTCTCTCGTCTTTCACGGATTTCGATAGGAGCAACTCCCGAAGCAGTAGGCCAACTGCGCAATCTTCCTGTCTGCCCTTTCTAAAACGCGGACTATTACATTTCGTCAGGTGTGGAAGGGGTATATAGAGTGACCCTGGCTCGCTACAGACGCCGCTATTACCCAACAGAGCGAGTGTCCTTGACACACTCTTCCTATATTCTCCTAAACAATGCTTTTTTTGTGTGTATCATCCAGGCAGCGACGTATCTCTCCAATTCAGAGTATGAATTAAAAAAACAATAAAATATTTCACATCACAAATGAAGGCAAATTTGGAACATTTCTCATTGATTACATCCTGAATATGAATTTTATTATTGCATTGTGTTTTCAAAAAGTGACCCAAAAAACCACTTTAGTAATTGCAACTCAGAATGAGATAATAATAGAAACATGAAAATTGCAAGTACAATAGTGAAATATATAATTATTCCTTTAGGAGAAATCAAATCCTCTTAATGGATTTACGATGAAAGAAACTACTATCTATTATGAACTAACTATTCGTAAAAAAACCAACCACCAAATGGTTCCTCTCCCCGTTCTCGCTCATTAGATACATGCATGCGCTAAATTCATTCTAATTTTCCAGTGACATTTGAAACGCGTGGGGCTCAAAAATTTTTGAAGCTCAATTACTTTTAGAATTTCACTGCACAAATTTTTCCGTGTGTAAACTCGCTCGCAAGTTCTTACCTAAGTAATGTGCACAAGTTTTGGTCGCTAGTAGGTGTACATTCTCTGGTTACACATGTGACGGCGTTTCACTCGCAAAAGTCGCCTGATGATTAGACATTTAACATGACATACGCGTTTTACGGGCAGCAATCTCACAGGGGCAAAGTTATTTTTCCCTTATCTTCCAGTTGTTCAATAAATGAGATAGGTAACAGTTCAGATAATAACGATGTGGCTGATGTTTTCTGTGAGTTGAGCTGGGATGGTCTTATATCGATTTACGTTGGGGAGTGTAGGCACGCCAGATTTGCCAAAAATATTTAGATTATCTCAACGACATGGACTTTATTACTCCGCTCTGTGTGAATTTTTCATTCATAGATCTGCTAAAATATTTAGTTCCATCGGAAATTACTTTTAACCTAGGACGCAATGGCTAATTAACCGTAATATATTTATATACCCTGTTTATTGCCTCCTAGTATTTATTCCTCATATTACTTCCGTTCTTTGTAAATTGCGGATGGAGTAAAAGGCACCAATTTAAGAATAGGTTTTATGAGTGATTGATACAATTATACATTCCCTTGAAAGTGAGGGAAAAAATCTTGTATCCCCTTAAAAGTTGGATAAAAATTATCCAATTCCTTATGATTTTTTTAATTCTGCTCTCATCACTGCTTTACTTAATTGTCTTTATCAACATTATTGAACCTCGAAATTATACATGCCCATGGGTAGTTGTTTAGTTATAAAAACCATGCTGAATGCCGATCCAAAAGTAAAGAAATATCCTATGTGTCATAGTTGCTATTATTGTTAACCCTAAATAACTGGAAACGTACCCAAATTAAAGTTCCTCAATGGAATAGAAATATTTCTTCATATCTATTCACTCCAATGATAGAAATGATAAGTGAGAAAAAAATATTTAGTGAGCTAAATTTTTCGTCGCAAGACACCCGAAGTAATGAGGGATTAAAATATATAAACCGTAGTCACCGTACGTTGTACCATTATTACTCCATCCCATTTTCTATGCATAGCTTGCGTAGGAATTAATGACTATCACCCTTTTGCGAGGAATCTATTTGTTGGACGGGCGAGAATTTTTAATTTATTGGTGCGGCGTGAATTTCTGCGTCCAAGGAATGCAATTTGTGACTTCCCATTCACGAAGAGAGAAGTAAGGGAGAGGGAGCGGTACTAGTATGCTATTTGCTCCGACTCGGCTTGGAGCTTTAATGGCATGGAGATAAAGAGACCCACTGGCTACCAAGTTCCGTTCTTGGTTTCGAGGAGGGCTTATTATGCTCATTTTCAAGGGTCGATTTTTGGAGACCCGCCTACGATGGATCCCCTGGTTATCGGTGGTCAGGCCACTTATCCGATGCTCGAGGTTTTGTGGCGGATCTTGGTGCTTCCTGCTCCATCGACCTTCCTTTTTCTCCTTTCTCTCTCTCTCTCGTAGTCCAACTGTCGGGTGCTAATGCTTTCAGTTCGTTTTATGGCCGAAAATCGGGTGCAAATTGTTTTCATGACCTTGCAGCCGATGGTAGGTGGAATGAGTGGAATGGCTATCGCTTCACTACCCCTCCTTTGCAAAATGCATGTGGGAGGAAAAAAAAGTGGCGAATGGGTAATTAAGGGCCATCTGGTTATACCTAACGGACTATATTGTCCTGGACTTTACTACGTCATTTTAAGGTGTTTCTATATGGTTTTTCATAAGCATTTTCATAACCATTTATAATAATAATAATGTCGTTTATTTTCGTACGCACTGGGGCCCATGAGAAAATAAAAGTACAGCTTTCTACATTTCCATCTTGGTAGATAAATAGAAGTAAAAAAGTAAATAAATATAATTACAGACAAATGCAATTAGTGCAGATCGCCAAGAGCATGAAAAAATAATACAATATTTTCTACAAAAAAATAAATGATCGCACTTAGATATAACATACTAAATACAAGAATTTAAGGTGACTATACATTATGGAAATTATGACAAACAAACATTTTTTAAAAGAAACCATAATATTAGGATAACACTGTGATTTAGCACAATTCTAAATTTAGTTGACCATTTATTCACATATGTATCAATAAAAATAACAATAACAGTAATAATAAGAATTAGGCTAAACATGAATGTAAACAAAAGATACTCAACTTGAGGTTAAGGAGGCATTCTTCATAAACCCATATGTGCTATGTTTAAACCTATTGATATTTGTACTGCTTCTCATTTGGGCTGGGAGAGAGTTCCATATTCGTGAGGCGGTTACTATGAATGATTTGTTCATATGAGGCGTGTGATGTTTTGGAATATGGAGGTCAATGGTATGATTACGGGTAGGTATATTATGTACTTAAGATTTTCTAACGAATTTCTCGTACAGGTATGGCGGGTAATCGATCGTTAAGACACTAAACGCTAAAGTTACTATCAGAAGGGTGCGACGCTCTTTGTAATTAAGCCAGTTAAGGCGGTTGTAAGAGTTACTAATATGGTCCTATTTTTTTAAATCGTAAATAAATCTTACAGCTGAATTCATGGCCACTTGGAGTCTATTATTGTTTTCGTCGTCTAGATTAGTGAATAAGGCTGCACAATAATCCATGTGAGGGAAGACTAATGTTTTTACTAAAGAAATTCGTATGTCGGGTGTAAGTATTTCTCTGGTTCTGAAAAGTTGATGCAGTGATCCCAGCTCAGAGCAATTCTTTCAGTTTATTTGGCACCACAAATAACCAATTCGCCTTTTTACATTGATTAATAACAAATTAAGATCCATTTTTTCTCCAAAAGGTACTATTTTATAATTCTGAGGATTTAATATATCCTCTGCAATTTACAAAGAACGGAAGTAATATGAGGAATAAAAACTAGGAGGCAATAAACAGGGTATATAAATATATTACGGTTAATTAGCCATTGCGTCCTAGGTTAAAAATCGTTTCCGATGGAACTAAATATTTTAGCAGATCTATGAATGAAAAATTCACACAGAGCGGAGTAATAAAGTCCATGTCGTTGAGATAATCTAAATATTTTTTGGCAAATCTGGCGTGCCTACACTCCCCAACGTAAATCGATATAAGACCATCCCAGCTCAACTCACAGAAAACATCAACCACATCGTTATTATCTAAACTGTTAGCTATCTCATTTATTGAACAACTGGAAGATAAGGGAAAAATAACGTTGCCCCTGTGAGATTGTTGCCCGTAAAACGCGTATGTCATGTTAAATGTCTAATCATCAGGCGATTTTTGCGAGTGAAACGCCGTCACATGTGCAACGAGAGAACGTACACCTACTAGCGACCAAAAATTGTGCACATTACTTAGGTAAGAACTTGCGAGCGAGTTAACACACGGAAAAAATTTTTGCAATGAAATTCCATGCATTTTTACCGTATGTTATTGCTGTAAAATTGCGGAACAAAATTGTGGGACCATTAACAATGAAGTTTTTAAAAATGTGATATTCTTCCTTAAAATGTTCCGCCATTCGCATTTTATGATAACCTGAAGTTAAAAAACAGCTTAGATATTTACTTTAATCAGAGATAGTATTTGCAATTAGGCAAAAGCCTCGAAAAAACGGGGCAGAATCGATGAGTGGAAAACATTATGGAATTAATGCCAATGAGGAAATAAAAAAAGCAATGAACGATTTTAATTTCTCCTGCTGAATATTAATGATAAATTCTTCTCGGGTTCCCATCCAGGTTAATTCTTTCGTATAAGCCATCTTATATATCGTATATATTTTGAAATAATTAACCCGGCTGAGAACCCGAGAAAAGTTCATAAAAAACACAACTTTGCTACTGGTCACTGTGTACTCCCATCTATCATGGGAGAATAAAATAAAAATTTGTGATATACAAAGGAGAGTGTCAAAATGGAGGTAAGTCTAGCGTGAATCTAGTATGCCATGCAAAACATTTCCATAATTTTGTTTGGCGATATGGCCCAGCTCCACTTTCCTGTTCCACGGCAGCTACAGTTTCATGGCAACCTCAGTGGAGCTGAGAAGCGTCAAACGTATATGACAGAATAGTGCAAATATTGCCTTTGTTTAGTAATTGGTGTAAATACAAGGTTAAATGAAATAAAATCAAAAAGGAAGAAAATCTACCTATATTTGTTTCGTCAATTTCTGAACAGAAAGCTTTTACTCTACGAAGATAAAAGGGTACTACAACACTATTTGTGCTCATATATGCAAATAAAAGGTCCAGACAAAGAAGTCTTTAGCTAATGGAAACTTTTTTTGCGATAATGTTATCAATCAAAATAAAATCTTTTGAAAGTGCTGAAAGTTATGATATGCGGCAATTTAAAATTTTTATTGGGCTCTCAACCGTAGTTTTCGAATGTTACTAACTTTGCACTTCGAGTGATTAAGAAGTATGCACTTCTTACCAGTGGTATATTGGTATTTAATTTAAAGCAGTACGAAGAGAAGTTTCTAGCTGAGTTGAGATACAATGCAACAACTAAAAATTACAAATACGGTTAAATTTATGGTTTAATATCTCGGTACCCCGGTTTTTATAAAGGCCTTGCTTAATGTTACTTTTTTGTCGAAGCTAATTCTTCTTCTTCGACTATTTGTATTAGCTGGGTATTTTGCTTCCATTCCGAGGATAAAATCCCATTAAGTTTTATAATGACACATAGTGACAGCTTAAAATGACCACGCATAGCACTTAATTCTTCGGGGTAAGTAGGTTAAAAGCCATTTTTCATAAATAATATGTGGAGGGCACCACTTTCATAAAATATCAACAACCTAGAGTAGAAAATTTGGGAATCTTTACATTTTTATTTACCTGAATGTTCTTCCATTAACATTTTAAGCAGAACCATCTAAAAGACGTTAAAAAATTCTGCGAATCATGAACAAATGAATCATGAAATCTAGACGACGGGAATTCCCAGACAAAGGTCAAAAAATAGTTACTGGGAGTAAATGAAAATATAGGAACGGATCCTAATTCCGCAAGTCAATGGCAGAACATGAAAAGATGCTGCTAACTGACAACTGTGAGCTGGAGTCAGCAACTTCCTGGAACTTGAAAAACTTTCGCAATTCGACTTGCAGTCCCGTTTAAACGAGCAATTTTTACCACAAGTAACCTGCAGCAAATAACTTTCGTAACTTTATTTCCGGTGTACACCCAGCCTATTCATCGAACTACTTCTTCAAATAATCTCTCACGGCTCTTCACATAGGTCATATAATGGAAACGCAGATCATCTTATAATACCACTGGCAACAATTTTAGCGTTTCCTAGTTTAGTGCAAACGTTTAGGCAAAAATATCGATAATACAACTACTAAAACCTGAACTAACCATTGCACTTTCTGCCTTTTGTAAGTCTATGTAAATAAAACATTTTGGATAGAGAGCATAACAAATCCTTAACTAAAGAAAATATTTTCAGCATATTTTATACACTTCACTTTGGTAATGCCTGACTATAACAATATAAAATCGCTTGAAAAGGTACAGATAATGCTGGTTCACGTAATGTGGTGGTGTATTTACAGGGAGGCAATGTTGTAACCCCCATAACTAAAGTGGACTTTAGGTTAAGGTTCATTGAGGTACGAAAAGTATAGTCAATTACAATTAGCAGAAGAATGGATGCCCTTCGCGAGTGTTAACAAGGGCATAGACTCATAATACTCATTATTTATGGGAACTGTAAATAAATCAAAAGAAAATGGCTTGGAAAATTGTAACCGTTAACCTAAAAAAACAACCCTCCAAAAAATTCCGCATCATATTCAGCGAACTGTATAACTCCTTGCTAAATGCCGAAAATACATATTCGTAATCATGTGAATGACCTAAGTCTTTAAAATAATAGCCCATTAAATCTACCGGAGATGAGCATATTCGACGTTTGTGACTAACATTAAGGATTGATGCAAATTTCAAAATAATATACATTTTTCCAAAACTGAAATGTGATCAGAGAAGGAAAAAGCACAGTATCGCAAACGAAACACATTATTTGCTCCCCCTTACGAGAAGCCAAAAGAAGAGGAGATCAATCATTGTAGGTGATGCCACATCCTACACATATTTTTATCGAAATGTTGTGAAATATACTTTGCTTGGATGTTACTCGAAAACTTGGGAGGTCAACGGAAATAATGATTCTCAGAGCCACGAAAAAAGTAGGCACACTACTTCAGACATGCCCTTCCAGGGTCCTCAGCTGTGGAGGTCGAGGAGGCTGGGTGGAAGAGGTCCTCATTGACGGGAGTTGCAACGTTCAAGGCCGAGTGGGCAAAGTAGAGGTGCTTCGGATGGGACTCGTCGTGGCGGGCTGACCCACAATATAGCACCGCTCAAGACGAACCGCAAATTTCTGAAGAGCTGTTGACTATACCATCGAACTTCTTCCATAGTATAACTCCTGCGGGCAATTGTTGCGGCTGTTTCAAATTATACTTGGACCCAGGCAGTGGCGTAATTATGGGAGAGGATGAGGGGGATAGTTCCCCCCACAAAGCCTCAAAGAAATAAAAAATTAAACTATTGTCTAGTTTTGACACATAATAACTGCATATGCTTAAAGTTAAAGATCATTTATTAATATCAGGGCAGTGAGACGAGTCACTGAAAGCCGACCAGTGACTCAAAAATTTTTTTGAAGTGACCCGGATCCCCGTTACCTGGAGGGAGTCGCCCCCCAGGCACCCCCGTTTCCCATTCCCTCCAAATCATATTCCTAGTTACGCCACTGGACGCAGCTAATACGACTACTTTTGTAAATCCTGTTGATTTTTGTTCACACCATCGTTTCCCGAGACCGATTACCGTTGTACATTATTGCTGCCCCTAGTTCGTTTCTTACGTGCGCTAGTTTAAGAATGAAAGGAATACGACATGAAAGACAAGGGTTGAGCGACTTGGTTAAGATTTGGACAGAGAAACGTGAGAATTCACTTAAAATTACATATTTACAAACGCAAGAGTCTCGCTATTGGAGTAATGGGATCGAAGACTTCCGTCCTCATGGGATTGCACTTCACAGTCAGGGTCTACGATTCACTGAATTTTTTAGCCTGCGTCCTCAGGAGGAGATGGATTTCACGAAGGATTAGGGGAGAGGGGGTCTCACCGAGATGAGCACTACGACTCCCCCGGGTCAGGATAGGTTCGGAAGGATTAGAATCAAGCGCGTCATTGGGGAAGTGCAAGCCACCACTCGCGAAACCTGAGATATTCTGTTAGTAGGAAAAAAGAGAATCACCCTTTGGGAAGTGATGGTACCGAGATTTTTCCCCTTATCACTATTTGGGCAGCACATTAGAGGAAAGTGGACAGATAATTAAGTATATCAAGGAGAGAAAATATCTAAGGAAATAGGCATTTATGAATAGCCGAGAGCTGATTTGAAGAAAGTTTTGTTAGTGTGTAAACAGATACAGAGGTAAGAGTTTGATGAGGAATGTGGCACTTTGCAGTGCGAAAATATGAACTCTGAAGAACGAGAATCGCAATAGTATCGAAGAGGAGAATAGTGAGCGTTGATAAAAAAGGTGAAATCGTGATAGATGGAAAGGTAAAGGAGCAATGAAGTTCTAAACATGGTGGGTGGGAAAAGTTACTGTCATAGAAGCTTAGGAGGAGGCAAAGCACTCTAAAAATATCTAGTAGTAGAAAAATACTTATGAAAATGGAAAAAAATGCTGCTCGGATATGAAAATATAGGGACAAAATCAAAGCTTTCGGTAAAAATTCATGCGTTTTGCTGGAAAAATATGCTGCACTCAAAACAATGTTAATTTCCAAAGAACTTATGGAACAACTGCAAACCTTTTTAACAACTCTTGATGAATAAATGCTAGTTTTTCCAGGATTTTTTTTGCAAAACCCTTTTGAAAAAACATTTTAAGTCCTAGCCAAATCAGGCAGAGGGGAAATTAGCGGTTTGTCTGCGAATTCTTTACCGCTTAAATGTTGGTAAAAGCTAAATTGGTAAATGGTTTACCGCTTAAGTGTTGATATGGAAATAGTCAAGGCTTATTGCAAGATTCACAGATAAAAGAAGTGAAGCTAATTTGTTATATCTAAGTTGTCTAATTTCTTTCACAATGTCGGAGAATTATATTAATTCAAGGAAGGCCTTTTAGTTACGTAATCTCAGACTGATGTGATACATACCCAAAGAAATATGGAATGCGAATTATAATTCCCATGATAATAAAGAAAATTCTATTTTTAGATAATTCAAGCCTAGAACCTGTAGCCGGCAGATGAGTATTTTATCATTTTTCGATAATCAATCTCTCTTTATTCAGCACGCATATATAATTCAATGTCAAATATTCATTCGTCACAAGAAAACATCTCTGGCCTCATGACGCTCTAATCTTTCTTAGTTTTTTTTTTTGCTTTTACGTACCAAACTAACGTCACATGAGGCAAAGATTGATAAAAGGTCTTAACTACCAATACTAGGAGAGAGCCGTAGCCTCAACATAATCCTGGAATGCCACTAAATCCGTAATAAAGTAAAATATAGAGAAAGTTCAAGGAGAAGACCATACAATTAGGAAAACAGTAAAATGAATGAGATAATTAAAAATTGTTTGTACTCTTGAAAGCAGAATGAGAAGGAAAACCTAAATGCAAGGGGAGAAAGAATGACCAATACCTTACAGTAAACAAATCTTTTTTATCTACATATGTCAGTCAGTCAATTCGAAACAATCATGACACCAATACCAAAGTTTCTATATACCAAGAAAAGTTACGAAAAAAATGCGAACGTGGGAGGAGGATACCTAAAATATCTACATTTTGAATGAACTACAAAATAAATGAGCTATATCCACTTTTGCTTCTTCCCTATCAAGCAAAAAGTAAGGCGACTTCAGAACTTCACTCACAAAAATTCAGCGTACTGGCTATTGAGTACTTATCGATTTATCCCTCAAGTAGTCTCGAAGTATGATGTAAGGATAAATATAGCTATTTAAGGACATGATGACATGTCTACGGGCAAGGTGCGAAAATACATCAGCAGTAAAATGGAAGAATATCTCTTATAGACCGAATATTGAAATAAAACATTGCTAGCAGTAGCAATATCTTTAAACACCGGTACGATTGAGCCGAAGAATAGATTACGTTAAATTAAGAAGGCTAAGGTGTCATTTTTCTGTCACAATGTCAATGAGTGATATTATATTGAAGAAGGCATTTTTAATTAAGTAATCTCAAACTCATGTGATACATGCCCGTAAATATATAGAATACGAATTAATATTCCCAGGATAGCAAAGAAAATCCTATTTCTAGATTATTCAAATCTAAAACTTGAAGATACAGCGTACATACAGGATAAAATTCAGCGGAGAAAAAATAAGGAAAATAAGAAGTGCTATAGAAGCAATCTCAAGGTTGTACGGAAAATGGTGATATTGAATCAGGCAAGCGACACCCATCAAACACTCTTCAGATGAGCTTTAGATGTTTTCAGCTTCACCGCGTCAACTATCAGCGACATGATGAAAGAATTATTACCTTTTCGATTTTCCATGCCATTTATTTCATACCTAACAAGCTTTAAAGTCACAGCGCCACTACACTTTTAGTCGAAGATTCAAGATGGCGCGTCAAGTTGAAATTAGTAAGGTTAGAAGTTATTACCATCATCGTCACATTAGCAATCCTAGGATTGCTTTGACGCACCACTTCATTCAGTTACCTATGTATTCAGTTATCGAACTAAATACTTTGGAACTTAGTCAAATATTATTTCTAAAGATATGACGATCAAGTAAAATAAAAAGTCATTTCCACATGTGTATAAAACAGCAATTTATATGGTTAAAGGGAGATTTCAAATACAATATAAATTTAGAGGAAGCAATTGAGTAATGCGGAATGGTAGGAAATATTGCATAATAACCAACAGCAAATCCTCTCAATCATCCAAAAACAAGCAAAAGAGACAATATAATTATGCCTCATTCTGAAATTGCGAGAAATAAGTAAATTTTAGGCAAAATAAAGTCGCCAAATGAAGCATATATCACAAATATCCGAGACTGAAGAGATCGAAAATAAAATCAAGGTTAAGAGGTAATTTATGAAACCATCATGTGTTCTTTAATGTTAAAATGCGCAACGAACGTGATTACAACACCTAATTTTAAAATGGCGAGAAAGGAGGAAAATATGAGCAACTACATTTCGAGAATATATATAATAGTATTCTACCGATTAAGGTAGGTTTCCATGGAGTACTCAAGAAGTGATCTGGGAGCCTCCCTTTCCTTCCAGCACTGCCTTCTTTAATTCACAGTAAGCCCTACTCTCTTTCAATCTATCTAAAAATCCCATTCTTTTCCTTCCCCTCCCTCGTTTCCCGAACATTCTACCCTCTAACACCATTTTCAACATCCCCTCACCGCTAAGCAGTAACTCCATCCATACCTTCTGTCTCCTCCGTATCTCATCCAAAAGCTGCCTCTCCTCGCCAACCATATCCAGCACTTCGTCGTTCCTTTTCCTCTCCGTCCATTTCATAGGCATTATATTCTTACACGAGCTTGAGACTTATTCCTTTGAAAATAGTGAAAAGGTTGCTAATGAGATCATTTACGAGCATTTTCTTTGATGTAAACAACGAGGATAATTACCAAGAATGATCCTGAAATGGTAAGAAATGAGGTAGAAAGAAGCTAGAAGTTTTCTGAATTAGATAGAACAATGCAGTTTCAATATATTTTTTTAATTTTCAACATGACAATAAAGTTATCAGGCGAAAGCAGGGGATAGAAGTAAAACGACAAACTCGACCTACAGCATTTGGAGTACTTAACTTTTTGGTGCCCAGAAATATCGGATGAGAAACGGAAATACGTCCCAAATGGAAGCCAAAATACTGTCCATTGAACTGGCGCAGTGACACGTGAACCGGTTCGCTGATGGGCTTACAAAAGAAAGGTTCACCTTAATTATATCGTGAGGGATTCACGGGGATGGACCTTCCCACGAGTACCTACTATTGGACGGGGGAGACGCCGAGTTGAAAATATTTTTTACATCTGGCAAAAACTCGAGCAGAATAATTCCCAATTGTTCGACGGAATAAAAATGGGGGTCGAGTTTAATGGTCCTTACTCTATTCAATGACCCAATGAAGCAAAGGGTTAGCGCAAGGTAAAGTGAATTTTGGTTAGTGAAGTAGGTCGCGCAGCTGATCAATAAACTGATAGCGTCATCACCGGAACTGTTCACCCGCTTCCTCATCCTCGCCCACGGAATTCTCCTATCCTTATGCCAAAGAGCAGAACTATGCGAAACAAAACTAGAAAAGATTAGAGCAATAGACTTACTGAGAGATGAAAAAAGTTTCCATCTAGAGACATCGCAATAAAAATTCCTGATTTGAGAGTAAAGTGTAGATAGCCGCTTCTACGAAGAAGATGATGTTTGTTCCTCGCGCTGATCATCCATAAGAAGTGGTGGCCTTGCCCAGTAGTTTGAAGTTTACGCCGATGACGGCGCTGCACTGGTAGGCGGCGGGAAATGGGTTAAAGGCTTTGAGAATGGCCTGGAGGTGGGGGAGTTTACAAAGGGAAGGGTAAGAGTGGAGGGAGGGGAAGGGGTATCTAGGAGGGGGTGGAGAATTGGGAGAAAGGAGGCCCTCACGCGTGGTGAATCCGAACTATTTCTTTCGAAAAACTGGATTTCAATATTACGTTACGTTAATTCATTTCGCGCAGTTGATAGACACATCCGAGTCACCGAGAAATATACGCTATATTCGATACCCACTTGAGGATGAATTTTTTTTCGTGGTATTCATGCTGCATCTAATTAGCAGAATTCTGCAGAGCTCTCTGTACGCCTTATGCACAGAGATCCAACTTTACTCGTGGAAAGGTTTTTGAGTAGAGGAGTCAGGCTTTCATTCCTTTTTTCGGTCGAAGGTGACTTTCGGCTTTCCAATTATATTCCAATATTCCAAGTTCGTGTTTCTTTACCCTATGATTAAATTTCATTCATTCTTGCGCTGAGTGTACTTTACAACTTGATATTAATCGCATATTCTCCTCATGTGCTGTTCTTGTCGGCGCCACATATGCCAACAAACATTCTCCACGTTCAAACACGTCGTTTATAGTAAAAAGTGAAAAAATGAGATCATTCTGCAAATTTAAAAATTACAAAAATATTATGAAAATGCTAATATGGCATGGGTAAGAACCCGACCTGGTCACATGAGAGAGGAGGTCTTTTCCAAATTCTCTCATTTTTCTCAGTATCGATTAATGATCTAGTAAATATAAACGTTATGCAAAATCCTTATATATTATTGCAGCTCTTTAACCTGTTGAAAAAATACTTTTGAATACTAATGATAATTTAAAAAATACTAGTGAATTGACTTGAAGAATGTTGAGAACTCATGGCAGCGCCGCTATCAAGGGACACAGAGACTGGGAATATAGCGTTGCTTGATATCATTAAATTCTCCGCGATAATTGGAGTAGGTACATTCTATTTCTATTGACTCATAAAAAAGGATGGTAATGTTCTACTTTTATCGTGCACTTGGAAACAAGAGATTTATTTCCATATAAGTAGAAGAAGATAAGTTGAAGAAATGATGGATTTTTGGTTGAAATGAAATTTCTATGATAGAGCCTAAAATTTTCACGATTAAGTTAACTCACAGCTCTAGTACCTCTATTTTTTACGAAGAAGGTATTAAATTAATTATGGAGAAGTCATCGACGTGATAAACTTTATGATGCAGCGGATGTATCATGAAAGGCAGAAAAAATGTTATCTTAGAGGCAGAATGTGGAGTAATTGCGAATGAATTTCTACCTAAACTTTTAAAAAGACAGCAGAGGACTTCAAAATTTATTCTGAGTATTTTTCAGATTTAAAAGTAAAATACATAAATTATACGTAAAAAAATAAAAATAAAGTAAAAATATGATAAATTAATTTAACCTTTCCAACTTCAAAATCTGTCGTAACTTTCATTTATACATTTATCGGCTTCATTTCCAATGAAGAATCGTAATTTCACAGCATAAATCATACGTAATCTTTTCAGCCAATGAAGGACAATCACAAAAACATGACAAACTTTTATTCAGTTTGGTACACCAGTATTTAAAATATTTCATTAAATTATATTTACTTCAATATTTACTCCTCAAATTGGTCCTTAAATGGAGAAGAAAAAATACCTTATATCTCCCATAAATTTGAGTTAAAATTCACATTTTTAAATGATTATAACTCTATAGTACAAGCAAAACCCCTCAATTTCGTACCTTCTCTTCTTAGTCCGCATTCACATTATGTATTTAACTCTTACGAGTTCCCATAGCTAGGACATTCTCTAATTTTTCTGCCGGTTATGCTGATGCCATGAACGCAACTTTATGGACAATATAGCAGTTAAAACGTAGAAAACATTGTGATAACATGAGCGGTAAAGTTGCACCTTAAAAACAAAAAATTGGCCACTGTCTTTTATAAATTTCCTCAACACATGTTTTGCCTCAGCAGTTAATGGTGCAAGCTCATTTGCCACAGCGACGACTGTTGTCCACTGAACTTGGAAAGATCTATTCTTATGAAAGAGGCATCTTATTTCAGGACTATCTTTTATATATGTTCAAATTAAGTATATAATGGAAATTATCCGTATTTTAATAAAAACTGTATTTTCCACGATTTTAATAGATAATTTCCATAGTAAAAATGCCAGCAATGCAAACATTTCCGTTGAAGGTTGAAATTATTTACAGCCAAAATAAAAGCATTGGGATGTATTGTAAGCGTTGTAAGTGTGAAATCAGTTGTAAGGTAATAGAAACGAGTTTCGAATTATCGGTTACGATTACCTTTCGGGACTTTTGAAGGTGTTACTGTTACTTTCACTGCAAAAGTGCTTTTAATCAACTCCCACACCAATTTAAGTTACCGTTTCTAAACGCTATTTTTACTTTGCCCACAATAACTTGTTCGCTCATTAGAATAAGCAGCTTTCTCGCTCTTATTTGCGTTGAGGTCTTTTATTTTATCTTCATTGTCTTCATTTTTGGTTGATATCAAAAGGAAGGTCATAAACATGGCATGGATCATATGCATCTAACTCAATATTAATACTCGGGTATTTGAGACGTTTCCTAATCTTTTTATCTAGCAACATAATGACGCGTATACAACCTTCTTGCACAGAATTATAATTAAATGTCACTGCCATAAAATTACTCTCGTTTATAGTTGCATTAACATTCGCCAACTAGAAAATCAAATATCCGCATTTACTCTGAGAGACAGTAAAACTGTAATAGTTATCGGGTGAGATTTTAATCTTCCATCTATAAAATGGGATTCTTACAATGTGAAACCGTATTCAAGGAATACAGAAATCAGCGAAATCTTACCCAATGTACTTGTTAATCACTCCCTCGCCCAAGTAGTTGACTAGCCTACGAGAGGAAATAAGGTATTAGACCTTTTAGCAGTAAGACATCCTAAGTTGATGAAACGAATCGATATTATTGACGGTATACGTGATGAAAGAGTAATTTTTGCAACGTTTAAATTGATGTAGTGTCAGCTGTGAAACCAAAATGCAATATTTACTTATTTGATGAATTATTCATTAAATTTGGCGAGATAAATAATGACTCCTACACAAAATTCAGAAAGGGAAACAGACATGACTATCGTCCAATTTCATTAACACCGATTATAGGCAAAATACTTGAGCATATCGTCATTAGCAATATCATGACTTTCTTGGGTAGTCCTAACTTCCTCCACGGCTGTCAGCATGGATTCCAAAAAGGCAGATCATGCGAAACACAGCTCGCGCTCTTTCTTCTCGACGTTCTCAAATCTGGTGAATCGAAAAGACAAGTTGACATATTATTTATAGTTTTTAAGAAAGCTTTCGACATGGTACCTCACAACAAACTTTTATACAAATTGCAGTCATATAGATTAAAAGAAATGGTAAACTGGATACGCGACTTCCTCAATGATCGTAAACAAAAAGTAGTTCTTGACGGAATTAGCTCTGATTTAGTTAACGTGGCATCAGATGTTCCACAAGGAAACGTGATCACCCCCTTGTTCATTATATACATTAATGACCTCTGCTCTCGAATTAGCAGTAAAATACGTTTCTTTTCTGACGACGCTGACATCTATCGCGAAATTAGTGATCACTCTGACTATGAAATTCTATCATCGGAGTTAAAAAATGTTAATTTGTGGATCCAAGAGTGGGGACTCAAACTTAATCTGAGCAAATGCATGTCGGTACATTTTTGGCCGAGTTCGTCCAGCTATAACCATGTTTAAGCTGTGGATGGTATTGACATAAAGGTAACAGTCGAAGTGAAGTACCTGGTAGTTACGATAGCCTCGAACCTATAACACATATAAGGAATATTTGCGACATAGGATTCGTCAAACGTATTCTGGGAATATTTTCGGATGAGAAAGTAAAAGAAAGGTGCTATTTCGCACTCGTCCGACCGCACCTTGAATATGCAACGAGAGTATGGCATCCGGCGTAGAAAGACTTAATCCGTGAACTGAATAAAATACAAATGGAGGCTGCGCGGCCTGTCAAAAACTGCTACGGGCGTATAGATAGCGTTAAGCACATGTTAAGCGAATTAGGCCGGGAGCCACTGGAGACTCGGAGGTTGCGTGCTAGGCTTAGGTTGCTTGAACAATTGAGAATGGATATCTTTAAGAGCGATGCGGAGAACATAATATTAGAGGCCCACTATTCTTCTAGGTCCGGCAGAAGCGATAAATTAAGAGAGATATTTGCCGAACGGATAGATATTGGAATTCGTTTTTCCCCCGAACCATAAACGACTTTAACAAATGCTATTCGTGATTTCCTTAGAGCACTTCCTTTTTATTTGTAAACGGCTGATGTCCTAACACCCCCTTACACACGCCTTTTAGGCGGTTTGCGGGGAATTATGTACATATATAGACGTAGATGAACAATAATGGAACAATAATGGAATGGCCTAAGTTAGATACCTGGCAATTACGGCCATTTTGAAGACAAATTACTTCAAATACGATAAAAAGTGACCAAAATAGAAACATCATGCGCATACTTGTAATTTATTTGAATTAATTTGAATAGGAGTAATACAGTGCGGATAATAAAATTAGAGAATTGAAATGACAGGAAAATAGATTTGGAGAAGAGTTTCTCGTAGAAGTTTACGTCGATTTTCATTATTAATCTGAAATTAATATACTTTTACCAAATCCCTTTTTCGATAGGATTTAAAACCAAATACGATAAGGAATTAATATAATACACCTTATTCACGGCAGATAAACAAAAGTTAAAACTTTGAAAAATGCAAAAAAACAGCTGAGTAAAAAAGTGAAACGACGAGACTGATCTTCAGACTAGAATTTTATTCGAGCAGGACGGCAGGAAACGTCAATTTTTACTGTTGACATTGGAAACGTGGCACCTGGTTTCTCTTACAGCAAAAAAATTAAGTTTAAATTTTGACACCTGAGCAGACATATGGAGCTAGGATATGTATTATTCAAGGAAGTAACCGCGTTCTAGCCAGCGATGAATCTAAACGGCGTCACCCGGAAGTGCGAGCATTCTACAGAGGAAAAGTTTGCAAATGACTTTTCCTGAGTGGAAGTCTCGCAATGAGCTTTATATGTTATCTTAACATTGCGTAAGAAAGATGCAAAGGAACTGCTATATGGCATCCGACACCTTCACCAATACAGGATTTGATAGCTATACCCCTACAACGAGAACATGTTATTAAAGTCGCTAGAAATTTTGACCCTGAATGGAGAGAGTGGCCTTCCGAAAGACCTCAGGTCTGCGAGCCGATGTTCATCAGGATATATGTGATAAAAGAACATGCTTTAAGAACATCTGATTCAGTGAAGAACAAAAAGTATTATATCGCTTGGCATTATACCTAACATTTACTTAATTAATAATCATGAGACGCGATAAAAGTATAATTTCTTCCAACATGAAGCTACATTTTCATATAGTTCATTTTATTTTGGAATTAACTATGTTAATAAATATACGTAAAAATATTCCTACACGCCACGTTTTACTTGCGATACGATAACAAAATGTTGCATTGGCTATTTAGGGCAAAATATGGTAATAATAATTTTTCATCACTAACTTTTGAACTTAATACACTTTGGTGTAAGGGATATTAACTAAAGACTTCACCAAAATCATTTACTACGCACGAAATGTTGACAAAAAGACATTATAACGGAAGATAACTCTTTGCGAAATAGGTTATCTTCCCTAACGAACTTTAAAATGCCAAGTGATAGTTGAACAGGGACCCATATTGATTTATCTGGAAATAGACGTATGGTGAATGAATCGCAGTGCACGAATTAATTTCAATGCCATCAATTCTAATTGGTAAAAAATAAAATGAACGACAAATGAAGGCAAGATGCACACTTTCCTAATAATTTGCGAGAATTTTCCCCATGCTCTGGCACTTCAATTACCGTCACTGAGGAGGGCATCTAAAAAAACTCAATTAGAAAACCGTTGATTATTTAAAAAAAATCTCCTCTCCAGGAGCACTCCTTCCTATACGCCACTCCAATCCGCGCGTCTCGCTGTGGTGGTGGGGGAAACGGATTACAACTTCCCCGGCAGTCATCGCAAGGTAGGCCCCCGGCCTCTAGGAGCCCGCCGCTGAACTCACAAGCGTCGTAGGATCACCGGCGAGTGGCGCCATCTTATCCCAGCCTTCCCTAGCGAGCGAACACTTCTATTTCGGCCGCATATATGGCAGGCGCCCAGACGCAACAAGGCAACTACAAAAAATATACACACACTCACACACACAGGCTGCTCCCTTGTCCCCAACTCGGGCACATTTGCAGGAGATACCTGGACAATGCGAGCGCTCCCCTCGTCACACAGGAGCCAATGACTGTGGACGATCGGGGTAAGTAATTATCTCTACCCTCCCAGTCAATTATTTGCAAGATACAAAAACTTATACGTGCTTTTAATTCATAAACGTTAAAACGATGATGGATGTGTAAGGACATAAAATCGCTGTATATCAGGATACTCCCAATGCGATAATAGTGGATTTTTAAAGACAAAGTGTAAACATGATAAACACGTAGGGATATGAAAAAATATCACAAATAAATACAATAGCGGTTACTCAATACATTTGGTAGAATTATTACTCTTCCCCGGCCTATCCATCATGGGAGCAGTTCTCTTCTTTTACCAAGTGACATTTAAACGTGCTTTTCATTAACCACGACGAAGCAGAAGATAACTATTTAAGTACATACATCATATATCAAGGCATTCTTTGTATGAATTTGTTCCGAATTTTTGAAACAAAGTGTAACAATGATAAAGGTATTGGAATATGTTGTATAATAAGATTAAAGAAATAGCGGTGGTATAATACATTTCGTAGAAGTATTACCCCAGCCTATCCATCATGGGAGCTGTTCTCTTCCTTTACCTTTGACACCTTACGTGATTTTCCTTAATCATGACTAAGGCGATGATGAATATGTAAGGACAAAAAAATCACTTTATATTAAGGTATTCTTCGTATGAATTTGTACCGGATTTTTTAAAAACAAATTGTGACCATGATAAATACGTTGGAGTATGAAAACAATTATCGCAAGATCAAAAAGACCGCGATTACAACATACATTTCTAGGAAGAATCATCCCAGCCTATCCATCACGGGATCGGTTCTCTTCCTTTACAAAGTTATATTTTCCTACTAAGGTAGTAGGGGACGAAATAACTTTTACAGTCATTAACTACCATTGCGCTACCTAAAAAGACGAATTTATTGCATTATATAAATGAATAGCTTAAACTGGCCTTGAGTTAACACCCACATCAATGGCTCTAAATATTTTAATGGAACATGGGTGAACCGAATACCGTAATGAAATTACTATGAATTTTAACTCATAAAAACATAATTTTCTCGTATTAACCTCGTTTCTCTTTCAAAATGACATTGTTTCACGTATCGTTAGCCTTTTTAATGAATTATTCAAAGCAATAGCATCCAATTACTATAAATTCGGTTAGATAACCGTTATAAGCATTTTTCAATTGTTTCGTGACTTCCCTTCATTACTATTAACTTCTTTTTCGCTCCACCCCTACGAATTCATCATTACCCCGAAAACACTTCGTAGAGCGGAAAAGAACAATATTTTAGAATCAGATTGTATCCATAGGTATATGAAATAAAACCATAGAATCACTATCGCTGAGTTGCTGCAAAAATGAAATTGGCTACAACAACCGGTTTTTTTTGGCGTTGGCTGCCAGTTACACCACGACGCACTAGTTCACTATTTATTCGTTTGCAGTTCCATCGCTATAATTGTGAGCAAGAGCAATGCGCAAAGTTCATACAATGAGTTTCACTATTATGCCAAACATAAGAAATAATGAATTTTTAATTCTAAAAGGTAGGCTTCCGCGGTTAAAATAATTCGCTAGTTGATCGCTTAGTGTGCCCAGAAGATGAAGAGCTGCATCGCCTTCGGTACGTCGGCCAGGTATGTGGACAGTGACAACTCGACGCGGCAACATCCCGCGTCGAAATATAAAAATGGATGAAAGGAGACCTTAAAGAATTTCTTGGAAGAAGAAAAGCTGCCGATAAAAATCAATGGATCACGGAAGAAGTCTCATTGAAGAAAAAACGGAGTACGAGAATGCGAAAGTCACTATGAAAAGAAGCTAAAAAAATGACGAGGAATAAGATCAGCGATGATGTGCAAAATCAACCTTCCGCTGGGAAAGTGGGAGGTGCTCATAGGATCGTGAGGAACCATTTCCAGGAGAGAGCAAAACATGCGATACCATAGGGAACAAAAATAATGATCTTCTGATGGAAAAATGAAGATAAATTTAAGCAATTTAAAGGATATCTGAAAGAGTTATAAAACGGTGAAAGCATTAAATCGGAAGTAATTGAAGAAAATTGTAAATTCGAAAAGGAAACTTCCATTTAAGTTCCGAACATGGAGGAACAGTAAGGGAACTATGGATGATTAATGCACCGGGAATTAAAGTTATTCCTGCAGAGCTCGTTAAAAGTTCAGTTAAAAATTGATTTATCTGTACAAAACCATAAGTGACATATGCTGAACTTTAACTGTACTGTACTTTGAGAAAAACGTCATCACTCACTTTCCCAAAATCATAAGGAAGGAAAAGTGTGGAGATTTTAGGACCATAATAATAAGCCTGACGACATATACTTCGAAGTTATTTACAAGGATAATCCACAGGAGAATAGAACTGACGGAAATCAGAGGATTTTCTCGATGAAGATCAAAGCTGATTTAGGAAAAGTAATGGGGAAAAAGAAGAAATGGAGGCCATTAGGCTGCTGATAGAGTTGAGAACGAATACGAGCAACCCGACAATCATCCCATTCATGAGATAAGAAGAGATGGTTGATAACGTTAAGAAACTAATCCCGAAAGAAATTGCAGTGATCTACGATGACCGCAGAATGATCCAAAATTTATAGAAAAGTGAAGTGGCTGTGATTATGTCCAGCAAAATATTAGAAAGTACCTTAACTTAACGCAAGTCATAAGTATTCTAAAAGCTCTCCTTTCACGATTCTCAAAATCTTTTCAGTCGACGAGCAACGAACTGCTGACTTCCCTTTGGGTTTACATCCCATCGCTCTCAGATAAACATAAGGTGCCCAAAATTGCCCTTAGCCCTTCCAACATTCCCACTCCTACCTAATTGAATTTGAAACTATGCCATGACGTCACCTTTATTTGAATTATTTTTTAAACCAACTTTTACTAATATTCTCAGTAGACAGCTGCAAAGCTAGGAACTTGATTTCATATAAATCAACAGCGATATTCATTGTGGTGTAGCGTAGAAACTAGACCCAGAAGAAAGGATTGAGAAAAGGTGCTCTAAGAGGAACAGAGTACTGTTCTGCCCCCTTAATTGTCTACGTTGTCGTTAAGTAAACCATCAGAGAAATAAAAGAGGAAGTAAAAGGCATCTCAGTCACATAAAAGACAGGGAGGGATCTGAAGAAAATTCTAGTCAATATGGAAAATAACAATGGCAGGGTAAATGCTGGAAATCAACTCGAAGTAAACTAAAATATTAGGCTACAAAAAAGTGATAAAACAAAGACCAAAGCTGAACCCGTAAACAAAAGCTTGAAATGGTGAAGGAATACTGCAAGCAGGTTGACAAGCTGGACGAAGAAAAATGAATTTGGTCAGTGGAATAGCCCCAGAAAAAGAGGGCATTCTTCAAAAAGAGGAGTCTACTTACGATTCCGAATATAAGTGTTGAAGTTAGAAAGTCTTTTACTAGGCCATACATTCTTTTTTTTAATAATGAGGCATGGACGATGACAGCAGCAGAGACGTCACGGTTGGAAACGTTTGAAATGTGGTGTAACATAAGAATGATGAATGCCAAATGGATAAATGGTGTGAGTAATGTGGAAGTCTTAAAAAAGAGCAGGAGAAGTCTTTTGCAAACTCCGAGAAGAAGAAAAATATGCAACATCATGATGCATGAGGGTACTACGAAAACAACTGTTGAAGGAGAAACGAAAGTTGCGTACGTCCAAGGGAGGACTGACATGAGATGAGATACGCAGAGCAGGTGAGGAAGAATATAAACCGGAAATATGCTTTGAAATGTAATGTGAGATGAAAAAATGCAAGTGTTAAAAGATTAACTGATAAAAGAACTGAGTGGAGAGCTGTACCAAACCAATCTATAGATTGCTTACTATTGATGATAATGGTGGTAATACCATTATCTTTTAACATAATATTGATGTAAAAATTGTGAAAAATTACCTAATACATAGTCGCTTCCAATCTTAGCACTGAAAAAGAACTAATAGCGCATTGCCAAACTGAAAACGATCAAGATGAGAAAATCGAGGGTACAAAAGAGCTTAAAAGAATACCACAACAATCTTTGATGACGTTCCTTGCAAAGTAACGATAACAATCAATGAAAACGGCGTGATAAATAAAGTCACACCGCTTGTTCCTTCAGCATAATGAGAGATCAAGAAAAAACACAAACTATACCCTTTACAAATAATTTATTTAAAGAAGAAACCAATTGCTTATCTAAGAATTAAAAGGAAACTGCTTGAGGCTTAAGTCAAACGCTATTAGCATGAGCAAGAACATTTAACAAAACAAAACAAAACAAAACAACAACACTTCAAAAACTTGATTGTTTGCAGAAAGTTAAAATCACAATTGAAGTGCAAAAGTTTCCGCGACATGGCGATATTTAATGCGCGAAGGTAGTTGAGAACTCATCTCACCGTAAAATATATGCACAGACACTAAGTGCACACTGCAATAGTTTCCTCGTGGCTGAGACGGGACCCTTACTTCCCTCTTCCCCTTCTTCCCATTTTGCCCCTCCCCTTCACCCTCTCGCGGCCTTCGGGTTAACCTACGGCCGCGTCAACGACGGTGATGAAGGGGTACTCTCGTTCCGGTACGCTGCCTCACATTGCCCATATTTTTTTCAGCTTCCATAACACCTTTCTTGAGCATCGAACTTCTCACCGCCATAAATGTGTACCTTCAAGGTACATATTCTCTTTCGCGAGGAGGACGAATACGGCAACAAATGCTATCAGGGCCATAACCTAAACGATACTTTATCATACCATGAAAAATTATGAAATCGATAAAATTCTTTCATGAACGAACAAACCCCAGGGCCACTCCCCATTCCTTGCCATCTAATGCGTCGAGTACACTACCCAATGACACATTTTCCCCTTCCTCAACCTCCCCAACACAGTCTAACGAGCTGTAAAAATACAGCTCCTGATTTTACAATTTCACATTTTACTTGGGAATGACCCAACGGTCGAAATGCGTCGTACATCATTAAATACATTTTTGGAACATTTTATCTCTCTTTTTCATTAAATCAGAAATTGATTAGCTTCGATGTTCACCGTTAACTGACCTTCATCGACATATTATGATAATGGAGTTACTATCTATACCCTTACACAGAATACTGATTTTGAAAATCAAAGAAACTTACCTAGTACATCGTCGCCTTCAAATCTCAGCTGTGGAAAAGAACTGATAGCGCATACTTACTGCTATATATATACAGTTAAATACTTACATAACTTACTGAAAACAATCATTATGTGAAAATCGAGGATACACAAAAGCCTGAAAGTATATCACAACGATATTTCACGGCATTTCTTGCAAATAAAAGATCTTTAACGATCAATAAAAAAACATAATAAATTGGAGGCCCATCAAATGGTAACATATGGCCTATGGGAAAAATTATAATTGTAGACGAAGATACCATGTGGAAATCGGCTACGGCACGATTGAAGTACTTTCACAAAGAAAAACCTCTTTCCCCAACAGAAACGAGGAATACTTTTTTTTTAATATCCAAAGGCTAGTAATTATGACGCTTGAGGGTGATAAATTGGATTTTCTCCATTATGACGCCCCCATAACGTCGTAATGTACGATGAACTGGGTATCGATAACCTTGCTCCTTGCGCTCAAAACTCATTCCCGACGGAAGCTTAATTAAATGGCGCTTAAAATAATAAAGAGGGAAACAAGTGAAACAAAGGCTCGCATAATACATTTTCCTGTCATATAGTAAGAGGCAACTAAGATACGGAATAAAGAGCCAGATATTTTATCCTGGCCATACGTGAGGTGAATACCACGTACGGCCACGTCTTCAAACACAGAAGTCGAGCTAATGATACCTGACCTCCAAAAATACTTGTCTTTAGCTAATCTAAAAAGGCTACAGAACAATCATCACATTTTCTAACAAGGTCTACCTTGGAAGATTGAGGTCATATTAAGCCCCGGCGCGGCATACGATGTCAGTGGCTGTCCACCAAATGTAAAGGAATAAAATACAGTAAAAATTGATAACTTATCATATTAATTTATTAAAGCAATATAGCGAAATTGATGAAGTCGTAAAAATCCACAATTGATTACATCGAAAGGCAGTAGAGAATGAAAAGTTTTGTCTATACCAACTAAGCAAATTATTTTGCAAAATTCTTTTGGAAGGAAATTCGATGGCTCAACATCAGAGCAAATAGACGGCTTAAAATTAAGTACTAGTAATGGAATTTAAATGATATTTCTGCTATTGAACTAAGTTAATGCTTGAACTAGATTTAATGCTCTGGAAACTTAAGTCGTAGGAAAATAAATATTCACGGAGAGGCTCTAGACGAAAATATACTTTTTAACACAGCTTTTAGGTCCCTTAAATCTGTCATTTTCTACAGCATGCTAAAATTAATTCCTACATTACAACGTATCAATAAAAATGTAGAGTTTGCGCATGTAGGCGAGACTTCAATACAAGGTATATAAAGGGTAACGTACATCCGAAGAATTTGTTGAGTCAAGAAATTTAATTATTTTACTATCATATGAGCCAACTTTGCGCAGAAAAAACGAAAACTGAGCAACTGACTTCCTACAGAACACTTTCCTCCCGAGATTTTTATTCTATCACGTCAATATTTCATACGAATAGCTTCAATCATATTTATTTCTCGGCAACTATAGATTATATATTATACTTAAAGCGCAAGCGCATTCTTCATCACGTATATACAAAATATCACATCCATTAAGGCAATAAACTTCACTCCAATCACACATAGCAAAAATTAAAATACTGAATTTTTTTTCTGAAACTGTATAAAACACGGAAAATTATTATCCCTAAGCCCTTTCCCACCATCAAGGTGGCTAAAATTTGCAAACGAATCTTGTTGATGGAACACAGTTCCGCAACCATTTCATTATGGTAATATATTTCAGCGCGAATAGGAAAAGAGTACTTATCGTGGTGATATGATACATCAGTACCGGGTAAAGCCGGATATTACGTTATCAATTATAGCTCAAATATTTGGCGAACGCGGAGGTCCTAGTGTATGATCTAGTCGATAATTTTCTTTCCATGGCGGAAATACGGTTTAACTGAGCTATTA
Source organism: Ischnura elegans (assembly GCF_921293095.1). Taxonomy (NCBI): domain Eukaryota; kingdom Metazoa; phylum Arthropoda; class Insecta; order Odonata; family Coenagrionidae; genus Ischnura; species Ischnura elegans. Next base: position 70,025,936 of record NC_060259.1, on the reverse strand, counting down.
AGCATCCAGAGGAGGAGAAATAGATCTCGATGGTAGAGTCCACGCAATCACTCTGCCTGGCGAGACGCACGGGTCCCAGTGGTTATATTTTTGTTTCTCCGCACCCATCCTCCCCCCTACCCTCTCCGAGACCCCCCACCCCTTTGTCGAAGCGTTAAGAAGGCAACGCCTGGGTTCGGCTCCATTCTCATCACCCCTCTCCTTTCCCCTCGACTCGTTCTAATTAACCACCAAACGCAAAGATTGCAAATGTCTGCAGCCGTCGGGAGTGATAGGTGTGAGGGGGAAAAAGGGGGAGTCTCTAAATATATACTAATAGTCATAGACTCCGGGATTCATCGAGGCCGTAGCTCCAGCAAATGCAGGCCCAGGGGTGCCACCTGCACGCCGCTCATAACTAATGCAACGTGCACGCTTCCTCTCCGACTCGTGCCAATTCCTTCTCACGGGGCTTTGAGCTGGCCACGTCAGCAGCAGCGTATCCTGAAAACGCCCTACAACCCATGTCCTTTGTAGATGTTGAATCTAGAGCCTCATAGGGAATAATAACTGGAACAGCTTCGGCCTTCATTTTGCGAATGGCATAATTTTCCGTTAAAAGAATTACACTTAAATAAAAACCTGGTCAGAGATAACCATACTGAAATTATATTCCTCTTTATATAAAAATGAAAATAACGACACTTAATTTTTTTCCATGGCAATATAAATGCCCATACTAAGTCAATTGATAAACGCATAAACATAACGAAACTGATGATATACAGCTCTTCAGCTTTAACACAGCCATTCTTATCGCACAACGAACCGGATGAGTATTCAACATGATCGGATAATTCATCATGATCAATTCTGCGGCGAGCTATTTCTCTAAGGCTGAGGGAGTTAATTTGTGAAAAAAATAGGTATTTAACCTAAAATTCAAGGTCACTTTAAGACCTTATACAGCGCACACAAGAGTAATCAGAAAAATTTATATTACAGCAAAACATTTTTACATGACAAGTAATTGCAACATTGTCCACTTTTTACGACCGTTGTACCAGCTTCACAAAGGAATGGTCTTTTGGAAACACACTTAATCATATCACCAGAATCGATACGATATTGCCTTCTCATACTTGAGAAGCCGCGATAGGTGCTCATGCTCGCTATTTCAACCGAAAATAGGGAGTATGAGCACCTAATGGACTGCACTAGGTCCCGGCAATTGTTATCATCGTTTGGAAAAATATAGTAAGCTGGATTAGCTAGCACAATAAGCTCTAAAATGAAACTACGCACATACTTTGTGAGCTTCCACAAAGATATGTAGATATTATAAAATTTAAAATTTTTCTGCAAACGTATTGCTGAGTCTTCTAAAAAATAAAATAATATAAATTTTCCTTTATTTAACAATACAAATTTATAAGTCAGTACAAAGAATTCGAAATGCATTAAGGTGAAGCATGCACTTAGGCCACACTATCCCTAAAATGAATCATATGAACAGCTTTAGCACATATCAATTGCGTTATTGGAAAAAATTTGACCGATGAAAAGGTAACTAGAGTGTTCACCAAATTTAGAAAAAGATTGTTCACTTCCCTGTATATCAAATGAATGTCGCAATAATATGGAATTTTGTAACAAAAAATAGAGCTGAATTTCTTAACCGTCTTCAAGGCTGAAATTGGCTTAAAAAGCACCTTTTTACTGAGTCCCACATTTCAACTTTTATTTGAATATTAGGGAAATTTAAACACCAACACTTCCATTCTTCAATGTTTCTCCTACCTAAATTCGTTCATTTAGCTACTCCACTGAAGCTGATAGATCAATCCCTCGCTTAAAAATGGCGCGCAAATTCAAGAGCAACACGCAATTCCCATCTACATGGAACTGCTAGGTCTAATTTAATGGTTTTCATGAAAGTAAATTCCATTCTATCACATTCGTTTCAAAGTTCTCAGATAACGATGAAAAATTCTTTTTTGTACCAAGGAAGAATCAATGTACCTCCAACGCCTATTATTCTCGCTATGCAACTGAAAATTTCAACTTCTTTTAAACTTCAAATTATTAATAGTAGTTCCTTGTATCATGAGAGCAATTTATAAAGCAAGGCACATTTGTCACAACTGTTTCTTCAAACTTTCCATTTAACTTTCAACTAAGATACCTGAATATAGACGTCATTACTCGCTATAATAAGGGTATAGACCTTCATTCTTCTTCTAAGACCCGGGAAACTTGTATTTATGAATTTTTTACTTGATAATTCTATTCTGCACCGTCGCATGTGCTATGGAGCAACATCCTAAACCAGGAGAAAGCCAACCTGAGGTAGGAAGGCCAAAGTTACATCATCAAGACAAAAGGAGGTTAACAAAAGATATAACCAAGACTTAGGAGAACCTCGACTACAAATTTATAACTCGATTTCATATAAATTACTGAAATTACTCTCTATGATAAGAGTAAATACCTTCATTATTGTCCTAAGAACCGAGCGACTTCTATTTAAAATTGTTTAAATCGATTATTCTATTCTGAGCTGTGGTATATACTATATAGCAGCATCCTCAACTAGGAGAAATCCAACTCAAGATACAAGGAGAGCCCAAGTTAGATCATTGAGACAAAAGGAGATTAACGGAAGATGTAACCAAGACTAAGAAGGACCTCAAGGTGAGCTCGACTACAAATTAAGACTCGCAAACAGCTCTCTTTGATCCTTTCATTCTTCCAAATTTCTCAGCCATTAAGTCAACTCTGCTGCACGGAGACAGTCCACCTAAGATAATCAAGTCATTTTCCCCGTGGCTCTCCCCCACAGCGCGTACCGACTTCCTCCTCTTATCCTTCCTCCTGTTGATCTATTCCGGTGCCGAGTTTATTTTCGTGTGTCCTACGCTTTCGGGTAGTCTCGATTTATTGTCCTAAGTGTGCGAGAGAGGGAAGGAGAAATCCCTCGCCCGGCATTAAAACCGCTTTACTGGCCCACGCGACGTCCTCCCTGTGTTTTCCCTGACCCAAATTTCCCTTGTCACAGCTCTCCCGCCCCACCCTCCAACCTACCCCGTCTTCCCACACTCGCTACAATTACGTGCCGTCATACTTACATCCGGAGCCTACCTCCCCGCCTTTACGAACGGGGTGGACTGGGCTGAAGATGCGAAGGGAGGAAGAGGACCTAAAGTCTGAATAACACGATCGTTTCCGATGCACAAGTCAAAAACGTGTTAGCAAGTACAGCATTTTCAGGACGAAACAAAAAACGCTGTTTATCATAATGAAAGTACTCGTCTATTCCCACACTTATTTATTTCAACCGACCCAATTTCCAGCACATAATGCCATTTTCAAGGGGAAAAACTTGTAAATGGCATTGTGTGCCGAAACCTGGTTCGGTTGAAATTAATAAGTGTGGAAAGAGACTAGTACTTCCATTACGTTAAATATCTAAGGTTCCCGATGAATCACGTCAGAGACTTTTACCTTTTATCTAAAACGCTATCTGAATAACATAATTCTTGGGACTTGCGGAAGGATTTTTTGGATTTGCTGCTATTTTACCTTTTTACCCCGTAAAAGAGCTTTTTTCGCCAAATGAAAGGGAGACTTGATAAAGAAATAAAATTAAAATAGACGTTATGTTTCATTAAAGATTTATATATTATCTTTAGTGTATACAATTGACGATCGCAATACATACGCTCTAACTTGATTGGTGGACGACTTGTAGTTCCTACTGGTAGCAAGAATGATAACCAGGACTACACTAATGATGGGAACAGAAGCACACTAGCGATGATGCGGGATTTTTGGAATGCTACGATTCTGGAAATCCTTTTCTCGCAAATATGCTCGGCAGCATCCTTAGATTTGTGCATGGCCGATAATCACGTGATTCAGTCTTGAGAGAAAGGCGTCGCGGTTGCAGCTGCCTTCAATTCACTTCGCATTATCGGACCATCGCTACCCGAGACTTCCGTTTCCTCCGGTTGGCCGCAGCGAGAAGCCCCCGATCTTCACCCCAGCTTCCTCCGCCCCCCCATTCAGCCCCCTCCGCCTCCGGCTCCTCCTGCCTCCCTATTCCCCCGCGGGCCTCGAATCGACCAACCCGTTGGCCCCCTCCCCGGCTTCGACTCCCCCATCCCACCAGCCCTTCCCCCTCCTACCTCCCCCCCGCGCGCGTGTCTCGGAGCGTGCTTCGCCAGCAACATTGATCCTCAGCAAATTACCCCTAGTTACTCCTTCGCACGTCCCATTTGCGATGCACCCCTGAATGCCCACACCTTGCCACCTCCGAGTTGATGGCCCGCGGCCTCGTCCACCCCGGATGCGCCACGCGACTTTTTTTTTAATATGTTGCACGCATGCCTGTAAACATCTCGAGACAGGTTGAAAGGGAGATCCCTCGGACGTATTTCCGGACTGAACGCGCCTTTTTGACTTGACCTGATACACCGCTCCCGGGTTATTCAGCCTTGTTCCAGGGGAGCTGCATAAAAACTCCCTAAATGAAACAGCCCCGTTGGAACTAATACATACTGGCATGCATAAATTTAGTTTTCTCTCCCATCCTTAGCTGCAGAATTTGTTTTTGAACAATCCTGAGAGCTTTCGGTACGCTAGAAAATAAGAATACTCCATTCTTGTTATCTAGCGTACCAACAGTTTTAAATCATCTACTTTATCCCACTGTTTTCCGAATCGTATGGTATTTTTCTGGAATTTTTCAATATCCCAGGATAATAAAAATTATACATCACAGGATTATATTCAGGTTACGCCTCTCTCCCAGTATTGGATGGTTAGGATATTTTAGCAACCAGTGCCACATGGGACGTTAATATGGACGTAAAGTAAAAATATTAGAAATATTATTGCATTATCAAGAGACGCAAAATACTTTTGTTCCCTCTATGAATGCACGTTTGACATTGAATAATATTATGTGAGTTAAAAAGAGATTGAGTTTCCAAATGCGATAAAATATTCACCAATCAAGTTCAGGCTCTGGGTTTGAATGATCTAAAAACAGGATTTTCTTTGATATCCTGGGAATATTAACTCGCATTCCATATACATTAATGAGTATGTGTCGCGTGAGTGTTTTGAAACCTGAAAAACATCTCAATTGAAGGTTTCCGACCGTACTTTTTGGAATTATGGAAATGGAAAAGAAATTTCATGCGCATCGTTTCAAAGCCATAGCGACCTATTGAACTGATACCAATGTCGGAAAAAATATAAAAAGCGGAATATGCCATTTGAAATTTCTCTTTTTCAGTATCCATTTCCGGAGTAAAAAATATAATAAGTCTAACGCATGGGCTAATATCGTGAAACGTAGCACAATGTATTAATAGAAAGGCCGAAGCCGTAGGCGGTCAAAGAGTTAAAAACCCTTGAAATTTTTTTAGAGATACGGTCGTAAGTGTATCCCTTCCGCCTCGATATCAATGCCCTCTCCAAATGAAACCTTCCGAAAAAAATTATCTCGCGGCGGTATTAATAAATAGAAACAACATATGCTATGCAGAAAACTAACAAGGATGTAGAAAATTACGTACTTTATGTACTGAAACCATATAATAGTTAACGAGAAGAATTACGTCACCATGAAAAGTTTAGCGTATAGGAGAGTGGAATGGAGAGCTGCGTCAAACTAATCTTAGGATTCTTAACCAATGACGATGATGATAAACAAGGGTGTCCCAAATTATTATACCATATCCACATAAATGGTATAATAATTGCGATGTATTTGCACAGATCCAAGCCGAAAATAATGTCAATGTGCGCAGATGACGTTTTATTTAAATAATAATAGAAAACTTTGTGTTCCGGGAGATCACTACATTCTCAGACCACCCATGTGATCCATTTTTGACTGCTTGGCACACGTTCCTGACTGTCTTGCGGGCTATGTTATGAGCCAGAAAAAGTAAGCAAAATATTTTTGCCGACAGTGCAAGTGGTGATCAGTTAGAACAGATGAAGGTATCATTTATCTAATACCTCAACTTGATAAAAATTATCTATTATAATAAATAGAAAGTGTTTCAGCCTGATGCCTTCAATTTAAAGATAATTTATTTCTCCCTATGTCCATGGTTGGTACACCAAAGCCTTATGTTATCAACAGGAAATTAATGAAAGATAGCATTTTCCTACGAATTTATGTGCATTTCAACTTAATTTAGCAGTATACTTCTTTAAACAATACACGATGTAGCCTTTGGTGCCTTATTCCAGGATTTACCAACTTATTCCCTAAAGCTTTCTAAACTTAGCGCAAGTGCGACCGAGGACCTTTTCGTCATGGAATATAATGCGTACTTCATTCATAGGAAAAAATCATTGTTTTTAATTACACCATTTATAATATTATTCGCATTATACAAGCCTGATTATTACTTTGCTTTAACTTTCAGTTTTATTTATACTTTAAAATTTTCATGCATTGATCCAAGGACAGGAGATCCAAATGGCGATTAACGTTGGTTGGAAAAGTAAGTATTAACTTAAGTACTTATTTGGACCTATTTACTTCAGCCACCTATTAGCTCATCCTATTTGATTCTCACCATGCAAAACCCTAGGCTTTTCGTTGGAACCGCGGAGCCCTTAGATTATTATCACGCACAATAGGTGGATTCTAATACTAATTACAACAATAATAAGCTACGATTTAAAAACATGAAACTAAACGACATAATCCACCTGTACATAGTACAAGGTGGCTACTGATGCATACTTTATGACAGGAATACATCTTTGTGCAGCGTTTTGGTGTGGCGATTAAACAACTTCCTACATGCAGTCTCCTCTACATACGTGCAAATCCACGCCCAATATCCAAGGCAACATCGCATATCCATTAACATCTGCTTAATGTGAAACGTAGACGAAGAACCACCGCTAGTCCTTTTAAGGCAACAAGTGGCCAATTTGGGTAAAATTTGCTACAAATAGGACACTAAAAAGCATCTTGTAAGAGGCAAAAATTATTTTTGGATGTCTCTATGAATAATAAACCTGCTAGTCTTACTTGAATTAAAATAAATAAAATACGTTTCAGAAATATACGTCTCGTCACAATGATTACCATTAATGACAGTATATCTGTTTATTTATAATAATTGTTTAAATTGATTTTTAACTTTGCATCTTTAATTTCTTAATATCCTGACTGCACCAGCATATCTGAATAATATTAAGTTCATTTACGTACATTGTGGACTCTTCATGTAAATCATTTAACCGACCATTGAACCGGTAAGCAGGAAAGACCATTTCTGTAGTATAAGTAAAAAAGTCACCGAGGTCAACGCATGCCGATCAGTATTTCATCAAAGGCAGACAACAAGAGTCATACGTGTTTACATTTTCCTTCATCAACCTTCGCCGGCTGGCGGACGAAATATAGTAGCGCTTTTTATAATCTCCTCTTTCCTTCCTCGCCCTGAGCTTGAAATCTCTAAATAGACTGAATATATACACACTTCCACGAATTGATTTGTTCTATGGTGATGGAAGCTTTTATGGATTAGGAACAAGGGGAATGGGAAATAAAACGACGCGGAGCGAACTTAGAAGAAGAGCTCTGCGCAAAACAAATTAATGTCGATTTTAACGTAAAAACAATAAACTCAGATATAAAAATTTAAATGTTCCGAAGAAAGGTTAAGTAATGCTTAAAGTGAATTAAATGGGAATAAATTATCAGTAGCAGCATTGGAAAACTATGGTATATATTATGCAGGAAGAATAATAGTGAGTTGAGCCTTACGGTTATGTTGATGAAAAAAATGGAAACCTTTCATCTGTAATTAATTACCATATAAGGTCGATTTACTATACAAAAGATTTTGATTCAAATGAATTGGCTTTGATTATTTGAATTTATCAAATTATTTGGCAATAGCAATAGCTATCTCACCCAAAGATTCGCCGCTAACATATACTAGACTCAACAATTCGTATTATTTTTCCACAGTACATATAATTAGATGCCAGGTAAAATTACTACTAAAACTAGAAAAGTATTAAAAGGAATTTACACAGCAAAAAATATTCAATATACATTTTAACCAATGTATTTGAAATTTAAAAAACAAATTAAGGAAATGCATGTGGCATATCTGCTATGTATTTGTTTAGTTTTTTACCTAATATGTCACAGTATTGTACATTTACACCTATTATGATTCATTTGATTACAATATATTTTGCTCAAACCATCTCTGTCAGTTCTTATATTATTTTTTTGTGTTTTTTAAATACATAAACCATTTCTTTAAACATTTTTTTAAGAAATAACATTCTGTGTCTTAATATTCAGTATTATCAAAATCAAAAGGGTGAACAGATTTTATTTTTCAAGTGCAGAACGGAATGAATAAGTTGCATGGGAAAGTGTTTTTTTTTTCTAGAATATCTTCGATTTTTTGCAGGTTTAATTTGGTAATAAACTTTAGCACTTAAGAACTCTAAGTTTTAGCGATTAAGCTGTATTTATTTCGCATTTTAATGGGTGAGGGAAAAGAAAATTTTAAAATTTGTTTAATTTATATGGTATCATCCACCAGTGTACAGTAATGGAGCCATCAGGATTTCTGATGGCTAACATCGGAGGTTCATTACTTTTTCATTTTCTATCGTGACTTGTAATTAAGGGAGAAAACTATTAAATGGATTCAATACAGTAGGTTATTGTATGCCATGTGAAAGTGCAAAGTATAAGTCGTCATCGAAACAGTAGATGAAAGGAATTTTGAAAGTTAATTTCCGAGGTTCCGCGAGGGTCGGATTCAGACCTTGAAGCCCTATTTTGCATAACCTTAAATGCATACTTATGCTGTTCCACATGGCAACAGCAATAGCTATCTCACCCTTATTTATCAATCAAAATTACATCTATATAGTCGTTTTCTGAATTTAACATGTTATACGCGTACATTAATCAAAGCCCTTCGTTAAGAAAAACCCAACCTCGACCCTTAGTCGACAATGATTGGAATAGCTCAAAACGGTTCATTCCGATTAATTAGCAAAAGATAGGTATTTTCTGTACACCTGAAAATTTCAATTTAGACGACTCACTACGAGGGCACATACCGTCCTCGGAATGAGAATTTTCAAACGCCACAAATTTTGAGTGCGTTGCTAACCAATCGGGATCAACAATTTGGATTGAAAACCGGTCAGAATTATCCCGATCATCGTCGAGCAAACACCCCAAGCGGAGTTCGAACCCGCAACCTCTGGGTTAGAAAGTGAGAACCTGTCACCCTGAGGACCCTACCACCATCAAGGCTATAGTTACAAATGTAGCATTATTCCGTGGCTAACATAACACACTTTAGTAAGGGCAACCGATGAATGATCAGTAATTCTTTCTTTTTCTCCAAATAAACCTGTAGGTATTGGCAGGTCCGTTATAATTATTTAGCTGGTGTAGTGAGTTTTTTCCAGTAGAAGGTTGTCGCAAATATTTTACGTACAATAACTTTTCTATTTTCCCCGCGCATGTACAGATATTATCGTAGAGCTAAATAATTTTCAATAATTATTCCATTCTAATGTTATTTCTATATTCATATTTATTAATTTAGCACTCACTTTTTTTCTTATAGGCAGGCATTTCAGGGATAAATATATATGTAATTACATGGAACAGTCAGGTACTTCGATGGTAGAAATGAGTCTTTCCTCAGTATCGCTCAATAAAGGCAAATTCTTACATCCATCATTCTTTCCTCGCCCCCAATCTAAGCTATAGATAAAGCCGCATACCAGATGAGTTGTGTTCTTGGTCGTCTCTCCCAAATTACCAACCAGCGAGGTCGTCAACGCTTTGCGACGCTTTGTCCCTTTCCACTACCTAAGGACAAAAGTTTATTTATAATTCATGTCCAACAAAAGCACACTCTGAGGTGCCCTACATTCAGCAGACGTGATCCCTAACGGCGTGAATGCTAGTTACATTGCCCTCTACTCAGCAGGTACATATCAATCCTCTGAACCCCCGGGAATTTCACTTTATCAACAGACAGAAAATTCGTATCTCCCCGGGATTCTACCACTGTAATGGCAACGCTTAATAATAATGAAGAAGGAGAAAAAGGGTCTCATACCGGATACTCTGGAGCTTCCGACATTCTCTGTAGATTTTAGTAGATTCATTATACCCCTTCACGAGACGAGATTTTTTTCCTGAAAAAGGTTTTATTATGGGATACATTAATTTGTGCTACGCCTAAAGTTTTATTATTGATGCCTAAGGGTACGTTTGTTTAAGGAAATAAACGGCGATTAGCCAGGGGCAAACGTTTACCAAATCACCCATGCAGTGCATAATTTCGTCCGGAACAGCTTTCCAGCACCTCTTATGGGAAATAGAGTCGTTTCACAATATTTCATAGTTTTTTTATAATTGGTATACTATGTTTCCTAATTTTAAATTTTATTACAAGTTTTAAAAATCGGAAATATTAGGGGGGCTTATATTTGAAAATTGTGTGGATTAAATGTATTGGTATACATTCCGGTACTTACAATTTTCGAAACTGAGCACAGTACCCACGAAGAAAATATGACATTCCAAATTCAAAAATGGTTGATTATGCTAGTTCTAAGCGAGGTCAAAGCTTTTTCGAAGTAAATGGAATTATCGTGTACTGGAAATGGGACTGAGAAATCGTCATATCAAGTCAGTTTAAAACTTGATATCGGACGTTGGTTTTGGGCACGGGTGAGTCTATTTTGAAGAAGTGCCATTTCACGGGGGTGTTGCCATTTTTGCTTGGAACTTTATTCTATGCTTGACTCAGTCCGAGGCGCTTCGCTCCCCTCCGAAGTTCCCCCACCCCAGGCATTTTCCCCTCCTTTCGCTGAAAACCTGCGCATTCAGGAGTCACCAAGAATTAACCGACTGCACGCAGTCCAACTTCGATTACATTCTAAGCAGAGTTTGCAGAACTTGTATACGAAACTTTAAAGGGTAATAGCAAATAAATTGAAGCAAAAAGGAGGCGAAATAGCGGTAATCTATTTCGAGGAACTTACCCAACATTTTTATACTGCCTAATGCAAATTGACATCACACTCCGCATGTCTTAATTACGCATTAACAACTGGTATCTTGGACAGGGTGTTACGAATGACTAATGAAAGTTGATCTATTTCCAAAGTTTCCATTGCAATTTGACAAGTTAGCATTACAAAGTCATGAAGTACTGGTAACCTAAAAATTACCCATGCACCATTTCCCGAGCTCATATCGCTGAACTTTCGAACCCTCCATCGATAAAACACGATTTGCCAATAGTTTACGTTTATGGCGAAGGGCCCAAACATTTAGGTATTTATACAAAATCCGCAATAAAAATTTGAGCTAAGGTCGTCCAGAGAGCCTTCTAAAGATATAGAGTCAACGAGTGTTCTATGTTTTTTTTTTGTTGCAACCAAACTTGACATATTCTACGGCTAAAACGCGAACTATTATTCCGGGTTAAAACGAGGATAATAATAAAAACTTTAAAGCCAAAACTTACAGCTCATTCAATAGAAAAAGTGTAACTATCTGTCTCAGTTCACCATGTGTATTTCCTTTTATTGAACTTTAATACAAGCGACAGTATTTCGAACAATTAATGTTCAGCGCTGAAGTATTTTATCATATTGTTATATGTATTTTATGCTCATATGTTCCTCCATTTTTATTCAAAACTCAGCAATTGAATTTCACCAAGCCCACTTTATTTCAAATCCGAAAATCACAAACAAGTTTATCAAGGATCATGATAAATATGGAACTCGGAAATCTACATAAACAATGCATTTTAATTTTTTTACTAAAAATGCTTTAAAACTGAGAAAAAAGTACAACAATATGGTTTCACTTTGTTTAGTTTTCGAGATGGTACGAGTTATGTTTGCAATGAGAACATTAAAAATTGCTTCATAACGCAGAAATAAATCATTTCTAGGTTGCTATTGAACATAGAAACCTGTCAGACTACTAATTTAGGTGGCATCCCATGTTTGTTCTAAATGCTACAGAAATTTGTACTAAGCATAAATTAGAAAGTAAATTATAAATTTTATAAAATACGTTTAGGAAAGGACAAATTGCTCTGTGAAGATCTTAACACCCTAATTCACTTAATTCGCCTCGGATATAGATTTTCAGCACCGTTTCTGTCGGAGGGCTGCAACCTGAGACACAAGGCTTAGAAATGTTCACAAAGCTGCAAAAAAAAACATACTGAAAGCCATATAATGACATAAGAAGCTCTGATTGCCAAGCTATGCGTACTTTTTTACATAAGAAAATCATCATTGCCTTAATTCCTTGAAATAAAGCTAGCTGGCCCCTGGGCTTCAACGTCACGCACGGCAATATCTTTAAAAGCGCAACGAATATATTAATGATAGATAGAATGAATATATTAACGCTAGATAAAACTGAGAAAAAAATACAACAATATGGCTACACTTTGTTTAGTTTTCGAGATGGTACGAGTTATGTTTGCAATGGGAACATTAAAAATTGCTTCATAACGCAGAAATAAATCATTTCTAGGTTGCTATTGAACACAGAAACCTGTCAGACTACTAATTTAGGTGGCATCCCATGTTTGCTCTAAATGCTACAGAAATTTGTACAATACATAAATTAGAAAGTAAATTATAAATTTTAGGAAATATGTTTAGGAAAGGCGGCAATGCCAATTACGGGAGATGACCGTGGAAATAGATATATTGTGGAAGCGGTGGGGTTAGGAACGGTGAAAGCAACAGCAGACAAAGATAGTGATGACAATGCAGCTCTCGACCGCATATCTACACTCCTCTACATCTCTCTCCCTCCACTCAAAATTCTCACCAAAAAAACAGCTACAAACTTTTCGAGTACAACCTACAAGGTTTCCATATCGCCTGATTACTGCGATTCTTGTTTTAGCGCGTTCAAGCCATTTTTACGAATTAAAATGTAAAAAAAATAGCGGTCGATATTTTGTCCCCTATAACGTCTTATATCATGCGCATACCACTCCACGAGGGGTAGTGAGATGGAGTGGCAGATCTTGTAAATGAAACTTTTATGACGTCCAATCGATTTCTATAATAGATAAATGATACGCCGTACAAAACGAAATTTACATGTGCAATGCTGCAAAAATTGTCTTCATAAATGTATAAATACGATAGGTTACAATGCACAGCTACTCCTTAATTTAGTTTAATGGGCTAATTTTAAATCTCGCGTCACTGATGAATGTAAAAACTGTGTTGTTAATATTAAGAACGCCACGTGGACGTAAAATGGAAATACAATGGGTAACGATTAGTGCACTCGATTAACCCTCGAGTGGGCGCGTTGGCGTATAAAGTATGCCAATCTTCGAAAACCTAGGATTTCAACATTGTACGTAAGTTCTGGTCTAGAATGGCCTCGCGTATTCTTAAATTGAGCTGTGATTGTCTATAGTGCGACTTTTCAAATCTCGAAGTATTGTAGCAAATTTATTTTTAGACCGGCAAGAGGAACCCGTGGCGTACAAAGTACGCCGCGCGACCGGCCCTCTACCTCGTGCTTTGCTTTTCTTGAATGGCCTCCTCTATTTTTACAATGTCATTTTGACTGTATATAGCTTTAGTTTTCAAAGGACTAAGTAATGTAGCAAATTTATTTTAGATCAAAATGGGAACCCGACACCGTGATACATAAACTACGCCGTGCGACCGGCCGTGTACCACCGGTACTACCGGTGTACTTTTACATCTGTATCGCCTATTAATGTACAAGCTTGAACTAATTTTTACAAATAAAGATAAATTTTAGCAAAGGTCAAGTTTTATCATATAAATGCATATATGCAATGCCATATAATTTGAAGGAGACCACATATATATCATAAATGCATATGGATATCGTGGACGACGTACGCCACGCGCCCGGTCGTGTAAAAATATCAGGCGCGCCCGCTCGAGGGTTAGTTTTTCAATCTAGACGGAAATCATTTACAAATATAAATGTGCAGGTTCTTCAAACTCTAGAGAGGATTTATCTGATGCGGATGATAGTAGACGTTCATAGTTAATCAGTTAAGTTAGGTATTCAGGGGAAGGGATAGTTACCGATTCAGTACTACAGCAGATACAGTTCTACAGCTACAGATAAAAAGGATCATTGCACACCGAAAGCAGCCCGTTTCAAAGAACCAAATAAACTGAGATAAATCAACAAATGAAAAGTTATACGTCGTGCATAATATGATACCACATCACCAACAAATTTAATAAGAAGGTTTGTTCATTAAACACGTTAAAGCCAAAAATGTGCTGTCACAGCATCAATGCGAACGATTTTGTTAAGAAAGAAGCTCATGAATTCGTCCAACAAAGTCGATACCACATGATCAAAAATTTATGCGAACTAGTTTTCTCACCCGAAGAAAGCACTCGATGTAAAAAACACACAGCATTTCAAAATATAATTTAATCAATGTGCAATGTCATATAAATTGAAGGAGACCACGAAAGTTACGTGAACTACATGGATGAATTTTCCAGTATCTTTTGAGAAAATAGCACAAAATGGAATGCGTTAGCTTCAATCTGACAAGCAAGAAGAGAAAGCATGAATCCGCAGGTAAAATTTAGCACTCCATCGCTATTCAAACAACTGCCAACGTATATTTTAAGTAAAGAAACATCCATGCCATTATATAATTCCTCTCAAACCGCCTTAAACTGAGGGAGCTTGGTGATAGGAACGAATTTTCAATATGAGTACCACCCTAATTATTAATGCAACACACAGGATATAAGTTTTAAGAATCCCATCTAGAGCATGCCTCGAGTACTTTCTCGCGCTGAATGACTTCGCGGCCTTTGTGAAGGCATATATCATATGTACACGATCGATCCCACGTATTATTGTATGAAAGTCACGAAGGCCGTTAGGTTAAGCTCAGTAATTGGTGAGGAGAAAAGGTGCGAATAAACCTCAATTCTAGGGCTCACAATCGAACAAAATAGCGGTCACCACATGTAGATGATTTGACGTCAGTTACACGGTATCCATTTTCGATTAAAACTCAGCCTTAACATAGACCCAGATACAAATAATTGAGAATTGATTGAATCGATTGGGAAGAAAAAACCATAACCTTGGAAATATATTACGTCAGAGAAAGTTCAATCGCGATAAAATAAGAAAATAGAGATTTTTAGGATTTAAGCCTGCTAAGTTCGTCTGCTAATACACAAATACTTTCATCATCCGTCGGTGAAGCAGTTTCATAAATTTCAAAATGCTGCATTATTAATTCCTAAGTCGTTAAGGTGAATATTTTAACGTACGTAACGTAAGACTTTCTACAACTCCTGCAAACCATTTTCCTCATGGCGTAGACTCACCGTTTTCGGGGAAAACTTTATTTAGCTAATATTTTGGTTACTAACAAAGTTTTCAAATTTTCTTGTAAACTTTGATATTCCATCGAAGATGCTTCAACTTAAATTGATTGAAAATAATTTAACATTATACGCGAAGAATGTTTGTACACTATACACTACACATTATAATTTACGCCTTCCACCGCGGGGTCATAAAATGGGAACTTTTTCTCAAAATTCTAGTAAAACATTACCTAAGATTGCGGAAAAAATTACTTCAACTATAAATAGTAAAATAAAATAAGTTTTCCACGCTTAGTCTTCGTTAATTTATTAAAATGAGATGAGGGCTTTCAAACACGAATCGCTTCAAATTTGAAACAGGAGGTACATACATTCACCAGATTCAATTGAATGACCAATAAAATTCTAAGCACATGTGTCAAATGAAGCTACTTCCGAAGACGCATTGGAATTAAGTCTAAAAATGAGAGTGACCAATTGTAGATTACGACCAGAAGATTATAGTGGAATATTGTTCCAAATTTTACACAGAGGTTGCATGAATAGAATTTTTAAAATATTGAGGCAGAGTGAAAAATATCAACCAAAAAATTAAATATAAGCTAACATTATGCGTGCAATAATAGAAACGGTTTACAATTCATTCCCAAGATCAACGCTCTCGCTAGGAGAGATGACCAATATTTAATTAAACAATATTTAGTTTAAGGAGATAAATAAAGGAAAAAAATATAAAAACCTCATATATGATATTCGACACCCTTCTGTCCAGAGCAAGTGGTACCTGAGATATATTTTGAGAGGATAGTTACGATGTTTTTGAAGTAGTAAAAATAGCATAGGTGAAATATTTTTTTATCATGTTCCCTAACTATTTGTTCCCGAATAATTTGGTTCTATGGATCTAAAGATTCAATTGCGCCATTGTACCAGCTTTTAAGGATGTTATGATATAACGTTGCAGACATAACAATTTTAGAGCCTCTATAAAGGTTAATGCTTCCAGAAAAGAATTTAAAGCCCAAAAAACACCGTGTCGTCGTAAAGGCCGACTGTTTTCATTCCATGCCCGCTTTTGATCGCTGAGATGGGATTTTTTTTCAAAAAATTAAAGTATTGGCAGTTTGCGCTTCGCAAGAAAATATTATCGTTTAGCTGACGCCCCTTTCTAACAATAGTTACCCAAACGTTTAGATTTTTCGGAGCAGTTACAACTTCTATCAACTCCATCTGTGCAAAAATTAAATTTAGCAATAGAATGAGTACTGAAATGAAATATTTATGACTTACGACTGGGGAATGTTGTTTTGGCGGTGAAACCTTAACCAGGAGCTAGAGGCTGTTTGAGTGAATAGCACAAAACGGCTAATTTTTCAATTTAATATCAGAATACCTCCAACTCCTGATATCATGGCTTCAATTAGCGTTCATATTTGTGTTCGACGCCACCAAGTAGTTTGGAAATAAATATTAACTTAAATGATACCCTCTGAGCATTTTCATTAAAAAAACCACGTGCAAAGGCGCCAACAACGAGGGTCTATGGAGCTCACTCTGAACCAAAGTCTCAAATACGAACGTGTATCAGACAAGGCAGTAAGCGAAAAAATTAAGTTGATCATGCAGGTACTCCAATGCTAGTACAAAAATATAAAAATGCTAAAGGTTGCCACGCTAATACAAATGTTGTGACGTCATCAGAGATTCAGGGAAGTAAGAGGGCACAGAATATTTCGCGTAAAGATCATGGAATCTGGTTGGGAACATCCAACGAGGCCGTAACATCCGTGTCAGACTTAAGAACTTCGACCTAGGCAACCGACAATTCGATAAGCAAGAGTCAGATCGAAAAATGGAATCATACCTATCCAAACGTAAATCATTTAGATGCTTCGCGAATAGAAAATGCGAATCGTGGAAAACTGCATAGAGAAAAGTGAGCAACGGTGCGATCTCGCCTTAAATGTCCATATTCCCATGCATGTCTACAATTTGTGATCGGGGATAGTCACTAATCGTATCCTCACTAATCACTATAGCCATCCATGGATGTGGAAATAAAAAATAATAAATTTAAATGTAAATGAAGCAATAACGAATATCTTTGTATAGTCCCGACACAACATACAATCTGTCAAAACAGAAACAGCAACGTTGCAAAAGCTCTCAAAGAAAATGAAAACCTTATCATGCGCCAAAGTCCTTTTAATACGTAAGGGAGGCCATCACAGTAATGAGCACCAAAGGAGACGCGTAAAGAGGCCGGCAGGATATGTAGTAAGCGCAGGAATACAAAGGAAGTTGTTAGCACACTTTCATCCTATAGTTAGGATGGAGAAAAATAACCACTTAGGCTAATTCAGCACATTCAAATACTCCCCTGCTAAATATATTGAACCTTAGCCGTAGAGAAAGATCAAAGGAAGGAAGACTATTCTCTACTATCGATAGGGGGACAGAAGTATTCAAATAATTTAAAATACGAAAGTAGAGGATTCATCGCAACTTACGCGAACCAGGAAAATACACTGCCTAACAAAACCATGAAGCAGAGAAAATCTTATAATCTTTTTATTTTCAAATATTCCCCAAACTTCTCAATTATTTTTCTTTGCTTTGAGCTAAGCACACCTTTTGCGGGCAGCACTGACACGGACTACCATCGATTGACACTGACATGGACGTTTCAAATTGATGGTAATTTTCCTGCAGAATAATAACAAATATTCTCAGAAGAGTATGCAACATATTTCGTGAAAGTTATTGGTTATTCTATCGGTAATTTTATGTGTGCCTCTAAAATAACTTTTTTACAAAGGGATTGATATAATACAGTTAGTAAACCCAGTAGAACTTCACTGCCTCTCCATAATGTCAGTTCTCGTTCCACGTATAAGGATTCTTATTTAATCCCAATTTCTTCAACTACCGTAATTCTTTCCTCCATCATCATAACGTTTATCTTCTCCGAAATTTCTCTGATAGAATCGCAGTTACTCGTATTCATAATTCACATCTCAATAGAAATAATATGGTGGTATGGAACACATTCATGCTGGACTAGTGGGCGAGAGTTTCCGCGTTCTCTTTACTATTTCCTCAACGTTTCCACTTAACTTTCGTACCAGACGTTGAATCTCATCTCGATCTTAATGAATTACCTCATTACTTACTTTATCCAAGACACACCGCTATATTTCCATAGAAAGTTGCTAAACATAAACATGCCTCAAACCCTTATGATAACATATACAACAAATACTTTCCAAATGTTCAACCCCGATTACGATCTTAAAATTCCATATGAATTTTTACCTTTATTTTACGGAAAAATTTTGTATTATCCATATTAACAGCCCAGAATTTTGTACATGATAACACCAATCATCGCCAGGCTAATTTGGAGAAACGCCCTCTTTGGAAGTTGAATTCCCAGGGAAACGCTCTACGTTCAATGACAACTGTTGAGTAAAATCTCCAGCACCACCGGGAAATATAAACGCAAGATTAATAGGAGTACAGAGCGGACAGGATTCATTTCACTGCTTGTGTCTTATTCAATTTCCAAGGAATTTATAGCTAGTGAAGTTTATCAAGTCCCATCCTATAGTATTTTTAATATGACGCTTTAAATGGACTGCTCTCTTCTGCCTCATACCTTTCGACTTATGTGGTATGGATACGTATAATAGAGGTAGTAACTTTTACTCCCAATAGTCATTCCGTTGACCAAAATTTTCCAACACGATAAAGTAATACTACATGGTAAATGAAACAAATTTTCACCATCAAAATCTGCAAGAGAACCAATTTATCCAATTCGAAATCCTTCCAAAGAGGCAATCCTTCATCAGGAGGTAAAGCTTCTTACAACATTTGCTAAATGCTGCAGATGCTAGAGTGCGGCGGCGATCGAAGAACTGAAATTCAATTTCTACATGACTAATTATGTGTTTGAGAGGTAAATTCAAAACTGGTCAGCATAAGAAGTGAATTCTGAGGTGATATCAAATGAATAATATTTTAAAAATCTCAAAGCGAATAAATAAGAAAGCAGTCGGATAGACAACAATTACACCGAAGCTACGCCCCGAGTCAATTAAGTTCATAAACTTGGGTCTCCGAAGACTGAAATAAATTAGACATCGCTGTCAATCACTGAGATAAAAGCAGAAGAAAGAATGTAAAATTAGGTGATTCGAAAAAAGTTGAAAAAAAACAGGAATTCAATGCATAAAATCTTTCCTATAATGAAGGGTGCGAGTTATTTACTTTAAAAGAGGAGGCATTATTGGCATAGAAATCAATCGAAAGCGCGGACAATGAAAAACTGCGCCCCAGTATTCAGTCGCATTTTAATTACTTTTGTCCCTTCATTGGTACACAGACGTCGATGGCTCGTCTTTCTAACGTAACCAGAAATATAATCACAATTATCTAAGTAACCCACTCAATACAATGTAGATGAACTGTACTCAGAGAGGTGTAGTGGAAGGATATCATGATTAAGATAAGATACTATTTCCACAATTTAATATGAATAATGGAAGACGCACTCCAGCCGCTATGCCATCATCAGGTCCCTTATATTGTGCCAGACGATGACCTGATTTGTTGAATGTCTATTTAAGTTAAATTGAAGAAAGTGGTATTTTGTGCTATATTGATTAGCAAACTATATTTTTCGAAGATTAAACAAATCACATGACAAAATTCAGAGGTTGTAAAATTGGGGCCGTTAAATACCAGATTAAGATAGCCGTGCGATAAATTTTCAGTCTGTCTTCGTAAAGTTAAATTTTCTTCAGTGATTCTAAAAAATCGGCGCGTATGATCTCATGATGCAACTCATGAACTAATAATGAGGGTTATATTTTCCAGAATAATAATCACTCAATGTCACAGCGATTTATTCGGAAGGTTAGTTTTGTTACGTGAGGGTAGGACTTGAGCAAGACTTACAAAGACACCACAGGCGAGCGAATAAGATATATACAGACTTTCATTGGGTGCACTTTACTTCCCTGAGACATTCTTTGGATGGGAAGGATCTTTGAATGGGAAGGTCAGAAGGCTTCAGCACGGATTTGAACCAGGGACTCTTCAGTCAGAACTCAATTTCTTTGCCCACTCCTCAGAATAATGATAAAGAATTACGCCTAGCAGTTTCCAAGTTCCAGCTAAAGATACCATAGTTACAAACCTTTGAAACGTCGCAGTTTCAAAATTTAACAACCATAGAATGGACGAATTTCTACAGAATTCGAAAGGAATAGTTACAAAATATCAAAATTCAAATTAACTACTGCCAAAGTCTCTAAGTTATCACAAAAGAAAGATAATTCTCAAAAGTATTCAAATGAATGCATAGTTTCACTGTTTTAATAAATACTCACACATAAAAATTCGTAAGTGAATAAAGATTGCGATGAGCTTTAATCAAAAGCCATTTTATTTTCCTATTCATAGCCTTGGGAGAAGCATAATCAATAAATGACACTAACTGCTCGCAAATTGGCGTGATAGGAGGAACTCCAAAGCAAAGCTATCCATAAACCGAACTGCTAATAGCTTAATGCAATGCATTTTTAGAATTCATGCCTGAATAAAGAGGAATGAGGAAATAAAAGATTCTGAAAATAATCTATCTTGTTTTTTGAGAAGTCACATGACCATTGTCCAACAAAATAGAGGTAATACCGGCAAGAGACAACCTGAGTGGTTTAGCTGCATCTACACACATTGCTAAAAGCATGCTTTTAGAAAATAATGAAGTAGCTTCCTTGGCTAAGGTTGTTTCAAGGAAGTATAAAATAGAGCGAAAGAAGGTAGTGTGCCTTCGATACAATCACTGTTTATTGCCATACTGACGAGATCATTCAAATGCAAAATGTTTCTACAAAAAGATCTTAGAGGACAAAAAGAGCCTTACATTTTACAATAATTATTATCTCGCAACTACAATTAGCATATGGAAAAACGTACCAAATTAAGCAAGCATGACTCTGAAACTTAAATGGATAAGCTAGTTATGTATTTAAATTGACAAAGCATTATTAAAAATTCTCTGTTTTCAAAGACCTCATAACTGTGTGAACTATAAATTTATCAGACAACATGACTGAACAAAGATGCACTTTACCAACTAGGCTGGACAAAGTACCTATGTTCTTTGAGAACATGTACTGTAATGAAATTGGCAACATTTACCTACATTAATCATAAATGCCTCAGGTTAGAGTCTTAGAGAAACGTTTCGATGAAAATATACTCATTTCACAGTGAACAGGTGCAAGTGCTTGAAATAAATATATCATAAATGGCGCAGAACATAATGAGGATAAGTGTCGCCTATTCTAGAATATCGAAGTGTACGAGATACTACGCAAAGTTCTTACGAGATACTACGCAACTATCTTCGAGAACCAAGACTTTACAGATCTTCACAAGGAAAATAAGGGTGACTGTCTATCGCCAAATTCTCAGGGGCATTATTAATGCTTATGTTTAAATAGATGTACCTATATCATTTACTTTTCCTGATTCAGGGTCACTTTGATCACCCCCTTTCCGAATAAAGGATTTAATTCTTTGCATTTTTGCACTCCATAAAAAGTAGGCATGTATTTCATTGAGAAAATTATTGTAATAGGAAGATTTTTAAATTTATATGTAATACATGTTTTGCATTTCTCATAGCCTTTTCAGGGTTAGAATAGGTCAAGCTTATATAACAAGAAGTACAAGGTAGTTCGATAGATAAAATAATAGACCCGAACGAATGACCCACAGTGGGAGCCTTGCCATAAAGATATGGTGCGATATATAGAACCATTGTTTCAATTAAAATACTATGGCCATCCAATCATGTCATTTATCCCCTTTTCACCAGCTAAACACGAAATTGATGAAACGCCCAAAGTTATGCACGATGGAACTATTCGATCTCATGTTGTAAATATGGTCATTGAAAAAAGCAGTGAAGATCAATGAAGAAGAAACTCTCCTAAAGACAACAGTCTTTCGCATTATTTCCCTGAAGTACTCTTTCACTAATAACAATCTCTGGGAACCGAGTTAGTGATCATAACTGTGTTAAGACAAATTATCATTTGACCACTGATTGACTGTATGGAAAGTATTAAGTACTCATTCAAATAATGAACAGTAATTCAGAATTTGCAAGTTCCTACTCAATCATTCTCACATAGCTAATAAGAAGTACAAGTTCTACAATGAATTGGCATGTTTCTATACTTTTAATTTATCAAATATTTTAGGTCTAATTAATTCACCCGTTCGAAATAATGAAGTACAACCAAGGGTTTATAGCCCTTAATCTGTCCCAAATATCACCATCTAAAAACCGCAACACTTTCCAATCACCTATTTCTATGTTACCCTGAATAAATATGGGCTCAACGTAAAATATTATTAATCAGAATAAATTTAAATTATAAAAACCGTAAAAATGTTTTCCCATTGTCATTTTAAAACAAAGTACATTCAATGATATATTTCCACTCGCGGAGCGTGCAAGAAGAAAAACGCGCGCAATTTTCAGTCTAGAATTCCGCCAGTTGTAGTGGTCTGACAGAAAACAGGACATTCAATTCGAGGTCGTTAATTCAGACTTCACAAAAACATTTCTCACAGAGCGGAAAACATTTTCGTTATACTTCGAAGGAATAAGACGGATTTTTTAAAGGCATTCAAGACAAGCGAAGATTCATTGCTGGAGTGTTGAACTAGATTTATCTGTTCTTCTAGCTGAGAGTGCTTCGAGAAAAGGCCCTTCCCTTTCTAAATTAAATGGAGTAGACAAATCCCATGGGGAAGCATTGAAAGACATCCCTCCTCTAAACACACCCGGTGGAAAATGAACATCACGACGGCAAAGCATAAATAATCTCCGCCGCTAATGACCAAGATAATTAGGTGAGAAATCTATATTTAAATTACTAAAATTCGTTTGCTACAAGATCTCAGCATTTCAAAGCGTGAATCTCTTGAGTGACATTGGAAGCAGGTATAATCATAAGATTGCTATAACTAATTCCCACAGCGGTAAAACGGAAAAACTTAGTGACAAGAACTTTTCGGTAATTGAATGAATACAAAAATATTCAATATTACAGCCACCCTTTTGAATACAATACTGTATGCTCACACAGTAGTGGCACAAAATCATCATTGAAGCTTCACTGCCTGTATTTTCTTTCATCTCACGACACAGCAGTCCAAGAGGTTTAATTCACTTGTAACTTTCTTCTATATTCTTCATTTTCACATTAACGGAGGATAATATTACGAAGATAATATCCATAATGTAGAGTAATTATGAAAGAGATCCAAGCGCCTTCAAATCGGGCGGCGGATCTACAAAGAAAACAACTTCAAAAAAACTTCGATGCTCCGGTTCAACCATGGAACTCCAGCCTCCGAAGTGGGGAAGGAGAGGGGGTGGGGTAAGCTGGAGAGGGGAGAGTCCATGACGTCTGCTGGGTCTTCACTGGGACACAGAGCGACCTTCGGCAGACCACATATGCATTCGTCAACGAGGAAGGGACTCACGATGCGGCTGATTCACAACCACGACGTCCCATCTCCCGCGAGCCATCCACCAAAAACACTCGAAAGAATATCTGTTCCCACTCGTGACGGGGGCGAACACCTCCATGCAGCCACCATACGTGACTCATGTGAACTTGAGCGTCAAAGAGGTAAGTGTTGCCGTCGGAACGAAAAGCCTTGGGCCTTTGGGACAAGTGGGAATAAAAGGGAGCAAAACTTGTACAGCGCTCTCGGTTTAAAATAAACCCCCGTGCAGTGGACAGCCGCTCAGGACTTATTTTGGACGGCTGAGACAAGTTACTATTTTCAATAGGGTTGCCGGGGCCCGGAAGGCAAAAGCGGCGGGGACCTCGAGGAGGCTACCGCGTCGGGCCCCACTTGACTCGCCGGGGCCCAGCCGGTGGTTCACGAGGGGAGGGGTGGGCGGGGAGGCGGGGGGAAGGGCACGGTGGGGGACCGTAAGAGGGGGGGTAGTACTCACCAGAGGCGTGATCCCGCGGAGGCCGCGGCGGTAGAGATCATGGGTCGGAGGAACTCTGGAGTCTTCACTAGTTAAATTGGTCGGTGGTCCTCTTGGGGGCTGCTAATTCCCTCCTTAGGCGGCTCGAGCCGTCGGAAAGCGGGTCACCGTTGCTCCTCCGCTTGCGAGTGCTGTGGGGTTGGGGGAGGGAGGGTAATGGGAGATGCAAATATATATAATAGGGGGGACTCTCACGCCAATCTCAGCCACCACCAGGTTAGACACAATGTGTGTGCACGCACGTACAAGCCACGAGCATCTGGGCAATGCCACCAACCGGGTCCGGCTCTCCCCGCCGCTTCGCCCGCCCCGCCGCTCCCCACACACACCCCCCCACCCCCCACGCCTCCTCCTCCCCGCCCCCCTCGATCAAATGGTGCAGACGGATGGGAACCGGGAGTGGGGGGGGTGGCGGAAGGGGGGCCCAAGGTGTGCGCGCGAGGATGTGTGCGAGTCTGTTGGGCCGGTTGGGCGGGCGCCCCCCCTTTTGTTGTTCATCGACAAGCCCTTCCACACACGCACGTCCTCGAGAATTGCGAAAGGCGGCTCGCGGGGGGAAGAGGAGACAGCCGGAAGGCGCTTCGACGCGGCGGCGTGTCCGGGTGGACGAGCATTCAGCCACCCACCCGGCATTCTCATGGTAGAGTACTCGGAGGCAGTCGACCAGCGGTTAAGGTAATGTGCGTCATAGAGGAAACGATAGGGTGGGGGGCGTCGTCTTCCTTGCTCTTAAAGAGAGGCGCCAAGGAGGGGCTATCCAGACTCTGTACAGGAGCATCCTGGACCATTACTCCAGTATCACTAAATAATGGGGTTCTTTACTCTTTATGCAAAAGACGGAATTTCGAATATCGCCATTATTAATTGTACTCGATCACTCTACTCCCAATGCAAAAGATGGAATTTCGAATATCACCATTATTAACATTATTCGATTAAATTAAGTATTATGATCAACATTTGTTTCCGATTCACGGTCCTATGTCGGATCCCCAAGGACCGCGAACCATATTTTGCGGGTTTCTGGTTTACGACATCATAATCTACCACCTCATATAACATACGATATGTTGAACTTGGAAAAGCCTTACACAAAGAGGCTAAATAGGGATCCAGACTCCTCAGATAAAATCTCCGACAGCGCTGGAATTCGCACAGAAAATATACTCCTCCATTAATTCAGTACCATTTGGAAGGTGGTTTACGTGGAAGGACAATGCACAGTTAAGGCCATCGAAAAATAGCGGAAGAGTTTTATGATGATACTTATAAGATGAAGGAATAATAGATATAAAACAGGCGCCGGCATTAGTCAGCGGAGCGACGAAGTGCCAACTATTAATCTTCCACGTCGGAGATGGAGAGCTGAATCGAGGAACTGTCCAAACAGCACCCATGCATATATCGGGGACCATGAACGTCTTGGGACTCGAACCCGAGTTCTCGGGATGGGAAGAGGGCACTACAAGCCGCCACGCAAACCCAGGTCCCCGCTACTACTCTCAGCCCCCTCCAGCCACATGGCACATCCCGAGCTCCTTTTACCCCCACGCAGGGAACCCCCTCCCCGCGCCGGGACGAGTCGCCAATCGGCGCCACGCACCTACAGCCAAACCACCGCTCCCGACTTCTTCCCCCAGAATCCCCTTCCCCCCAAGACGGCCCTGCCAGCCGCGACGCTGCACCCGGAGGGGGGCGCTTTGGCCGTCGCCGCCGCTGCACGCCGCCGCTCGCGTGGCGTAGCGATGCACCGCGCCGACCCCAGCCGCGTCCGAGGGGTTCCTTCCGACGTCGACGACTCCCGGAGGCAGACCTGCTTCCGGGGAGGCTGCCGCCATCCCCCCACCCCCCGCCCAAGGGCACCCATCCCCCTCCGTGCGCACGCTGTCCTTTTCGCTCCGAAATCTTTTTCTGGCTCCTAGCAAGTCAAATCGCCCACAACTGCAGCGAAACTGCCCCCCACACCCCACTCCTTCCTTGCGGCGGGAAACCATTTGCTCCGATGCAGATGACGCGCGATTCGTTTACGCAGTCGTCATCCCATTTCCCACATTCGCGACCTCCGCGGAAACAGTTTTTCAATAGTTTCGCCCTCACAATAGCGAGATGTCATCATCATGAGGATCAAGATCTAGGAAAACTGTAAAACTACTAAAAAAGAATACTTAAAGCTATTCCTATTTACTTTGAGAGCCACCCATAATCCATATGGACACGCAACAGGAGTGTAAGACAATCCACGTTTAAGGGACGTTTATGTGGAGTGTAGTCAATAATAAACTATGGTCAATAGAAATCAATGAAGAACCCCATACTTTTCTTTTTCCACAATAAAGAAAAGTATGCATAGACAACTTCGGAGTATGTGGCGAATGCATTGTCGCCACCACAAATTAGCATACCTTAGTACGACATGAACAAATTTATTGATTACGAGCAGTTTAACCACATGATGACGCGCGTAACACGCGCCGCGAAATTTTTAACAGAGTCGTCAACCTTTTTTCCGAATTTTCTGATCGAGGAAAGACCACCATGTGAGGAAGAAAGTTTACTCAACGTATCACAAAAGTCATCATAGACATAAACCATTCAATGGTACCAGCTACTCAAATATCATCTTCAAGAGGGAGCAAGACCAAGTACGATTGTGTGGACACAAAGAGAAGAAACTCTTTGTGTCCACACAATAAATTTACGTCGCTGCAAAGTTGCTAGGCTGGGTAAAATATGAAGGCGTTCATTCTTAACGGCCCGTTCTATCTATTTGCGTATAAATCGACGGTGACGAGTAAATCGTTTACGGAACCATCATCCTTATTTCATCTGCCTTCTCCAATAGCGCAAAGTCCTCCCCAAGAAATATAAAAAATATTCTTCATAATGAGGTAAGAAATCATTTACGGAGTCGTCATTCTGATTTCCGCACATTCCGTTCGAGTGAAGTCCTTTGCAAGGAATGCGGAATTATCCGCGACTTGGTGACATAGTATCATTGCAGAAGAAAGAGTCTGATAAAACTGTTTGGGAGCTGCCTGTCATGAGAGCTCTTGAAATTCCAAATCGAAAGAAATAGCATGAAAACAAACAATACCGTCGCAGTCAGCCAAGAAGGCCCATAACGTGATCTCAGATTTACCATTTCAATCTTGGACAAGTGCACACAAGACTATATTCACTCTAGTTCGTATTACTCTAAGAGCTACCCATAATCCAAGTAAACATGCAACAAGGGCCTGAGATAATTCACGTTGAAGGGACGTTTACGTGGCTAATAAATATATACAAGAGAGCTCAAGATGACTGCGAATGTACTGAAAGCAGAGACCACCACTGAAACCCTAACATTTCAGCATCATTATTAAGAGAAATGGAACAGAATAGCGATTGAAATACTATGAATTAGATTTTATTGAACTGCTGAAAAATTCTCCTTCTTCATGAGTATTATATTTAATGGGAATAAAATTCCAAATCGAAAGAAATAGCATGAAAACAAACAATATCGTCGCAGTCAGCCAAGAAGGCCCATAGCGTGATCTCAGATTTTACCATTTCAATCTTGGACAAGTGCACACAAGACTATATTCACTCTAGTTCGTATTAATCTAAGAGCTACCCATAATCCAAGTAAACATGCAACAAGAGCTTAAGATAGTTCACGTTGAAGGGACGTTTACGTGGCTAATAGTCAATAATGAACTACAGTCAAAACCAGCAATGAAGAACCCGATTGATAGCTTTTTTCACAGGAAAGAAAAGTGCACATAAGTGGACAACACCGGAGTATGCAGCGGATGCATTCAAAGAGAATCAACAATAGAGTTTAGGGGATCTAAGAGTGATCAGTTATATTTTCATGAGTGAATTATAGCACCAGATAAAAATATAAAATAAACAAAACTTTGTAAAGTATTACTGAATGTATCAATACAAGCCAGTTTCATTTATCTGCTATGGTATAGTAGGAGATGTGTGAATAATTATGTATTATTCGATTTTATTTTCACATTATCCAATGACAAAGTCCTCCACCAGAAAAATAAAAGTAATTTAACACTAAAACCTAAATATCCTGGTAAATTTTCCATGGATAACTTGATATAGTCCAGTTTCAACCCCTTGCTGACGTAACGTACGAGACGAACGTACTTTCCTCTTTCCACATTGTCAGATTCAAGTAAAATATTCTGCAAAAAAAATTATCCAATCAAATTAGCCTTATCTTTACGAAATTACATGGTCGCAGCAATATAAAACGTTGTAAACTTACGTTAAATCATCATGAAAGATCGATACCTGATGTTTAATATCAGTGTCGTAACTATGAGGGTATGGGGTTAGGGGAAAAAATCATATCTCCCAGTACCTAAAAACACAAATATTAGTATCACAGCTATTCTTGCTTGAAATACAGTAGTTAAGCAAATAATTTTGTTTTGATTTGGGTTCTCTAATTTAACCAAATTGGTAGTTTATTTGCATAACGAATTCTAACAGGTTTCTTAAATCAATACACCTAGCATAAAGCGAAATTTCGTGTATTATTTATCATCAGATGTGGCATGATGTTCAATCTAACCAATCCCCCACAAAGCCAAGTCCTAGTTACGCAACTGGTAAATATCCTCGTACGGGTTGTTTTTCATGAATTGAGGTTTCAAAAGTTTTAAATTTTAGTAAAGAAAATTTGACTCTAGTTTTAATCAACAATTCAATTTCTGCAATCTCTCAAGATTAATCAACAATTCAATTTACCCTCTGTATTACATTCATCTCCCCTCTAGCAGCCTAAATACACCTCATTACGAAATCCATTATGTAGGACACATATTCCATGCCTTACTTTTTCCGGGAATATTACTGACTTAGCTTGTTTTTCTACGGTTACGTGGTGAGGCTCAGGTATCAGAATGCGATCGTTTATTTTTTCCATGATTTATTAAATATGTTTTCTCTTTCACATTAATGATTCTACAACATATTCTCCTTGACTTTAGAGAGCTTTCAAATATCAATATAGGTTATCGAACCAACATCAGGAAAGGACTAAGATAAAAACGATATTTCAAGTGAAAGTTCTCTTCCAGCTTCATTTCCTAATACAGTTTGTTCTCACAAAAGAAAAAAATATTTCCAACTTTTAATCGCCTGTTAACGAGGTGAAAACAGATTTTAACAGCATCATGTCACCCCAGGACCATTTCAAAACACTTAATAGACAGCGGTAAGCTACTCACAGGCGCAAGTTTGTGTGTACGATAAGGAGCGTGTCTTGGCTGCGAAAAGAAAGCTATAGAAAGAGCATGAGTCAATATTTCTCCACGGAGCGTTCGGGAGTGCCACAGCGAGGGAGCGCGAGTACATCCATTTAGACTACAGTGAGAGTGGAATGTATGCAACGGAGTTAGAGTCGACCAAATGAAGCTTTCTTAATGCCAGTCCTCTCCATGATAAACTTCTCATTTTAATGGAGGACTTAGCTTACATAGCGGTACTCGAAACCAAATTTTACCAACAATTCCTTTCTTTCAGCGAGCGACACTTGAAAGAGCATGCGCTAAAAAAGAGAGGAGGAAACAAAAAGTGGCATGTGAAGGCTTATACCGTACTTAAAGACGTACCGCGATAAGAATCCTTTTCCTGAGAATGGTCTCGTTGTTAGAACTTTGGTAACCGGCAATCCAAAAGGAAAAGGATTACCTGCTTTGATTTACTATCAGCGTATTAACGTAGCGCCAATTAGCATGCACTTCAATGCTGGATAATGACCTCTCTCTCTCTTTTGCCCTTTCAATTCTTTAAAAAATCTGACATTCTAACACTTAACGGCATGAATTTCTAAATACGTGAAAAAAAATTCTTTATAAAATATATCCAAAAACGCATCAATTACTGAATTTTAATGACTTTATCTGTTATTTTTAATTTTTAAGGAAACAGTTTACAATGTAATGAAAAGTAAAGAAAACTTTGTAATTCCATCGGAATAACAAAATTTTCTTTATTGTTCAGTATATCAAGTAGATTCCATAGAGTCACGCCTAAAACCACTAATTATTTTAATATGTATCACATATGATACATTACGGTTATAGACAACTTATAAATTAAATGGATATGTATCACAGATTTGGCAAATTTCCACAAACGGTGTTCATTTCATATACTGATTGAAAACTTCTCATTGGCAGCCGTACCTTTACTAATTACATACATAGATATCACTCGAGTGATATCTATATATGTAATACTCGTTAACCTCTTACTCGTTTCTCATGCGGGGAGCTGACTTTATTCAACATAATTAGAAGCTGATCACCACAGGTACCTACCGACTGCTTCGAGAACCACACAGTATAACGACTGGGTATATTATATCCGATACACCATGCGTTAGAGAGAATCGTGCCCTTCGGAAATAACCGATAACGAGTGTAGTGTATCATATGTGATACAAAATGCAGTGAAGGGTTAACAACGTAGATAATGGTACCAAAAGACAAAATATACTTACATTAAGTCCATCTCATTACACATTTATCGAGCCATAGTAACAAGGCTTAATTAATAGAATAAATTCAGCTAATGATACATTAAGTTTACTTCTTACATTGTTTAAGCACGCATGAATCTATTATTTGTCTGTTGCAACATCTCAGGCCGGAAAGCATTTCCCAAATAGTACAGTAGATACTGCTGACAAATCGGCAGCAATTTCTTCATTATCGATCCTTTTATCTATAAATTGACGGATCAAAATCTAACAAGTGACCCTTATTCGTACCCACTACCAGCTTGAAAACGTATCGGAGTCCAAGACCGTGCATCAACCGCTAACTTTTATAGCGACCTAAATCCATAAAGTTACTGCTTAAAGGATATTCAAAATATCATTAATTATCATTCTGGTAATGTTGATACGAGCTATGATAAACACAAAATCGATATCTTAAATAGCTTCCTACGGTTCAGTTGGTAAAAACTAACTATGGCAATGATGAAGAGAAAAAATGCGAGAAGCTAATCCTTAATTATGCTAACCTGATATATGAATATATTTCAAGTCCACATTCTTCACATTAAGCCTAGCAAGAACACAACATCATTAAACTCACAACATTTTCCCCGATTTATCATGTTTCAAGGAATTATTTGTTAAAAAAAACAAGTTTGAACATTCTTCCACGTTTTAGAGCAATGTTATCATCACGCTCCGATACAATTAATGACTGCGATATATTTAACTTCCAACGAAGTATGCAGCATAGCATAAAAAAGGGATATTATGAAATTGATACTAAATCTAATTCGTGAACTTAGATGTAACATCAATGAGACTAATAAAATTAGGAATTCTACACTTATTAACATTTCGGTCAGCCCCTAACATGATATGACAATCTGAATAATGCAACTCGGTGAGCAACCAGTTCTAGGAGTTCCCTTAGTTCCACGAGAACACCATGGAGTTGATCAGAATACCAATTAGAACGCATGAGGGACGAAGAAAAAACTTGATGGGTCCGTCTTCTAATTTTACCCACCTCCACCATGACGGTGCTCCTATAGTTGTTTTGATTCTATTTCTAAACCAGCCGCGGGGAGTGCTAGAGAACTAAGAGTAATAGAAACGGCTCGGTGAGAGAATTTTTCTGAGACCACGTCTTTACTAGCGCAAAGGAATTAAGAATAACTTCCGCAATATTACGCACGATCGAATGTCACGAATTTCAAACGGACCGTTGCGCTCACCTATGGGTCTTGCTTGTCTATTTTGGATCATTACATCGTTCTTCACAGGATTATACACCATTCTAGCGTTTACTTCCAGCTGCTACCACGGCCTCCATTTCGATTGCCCTTAATCAAGAATAGCATCGCTCTTAGCCCAAAACCCATTCCAATTGTTTATTTAGAATTCCGGCTAAGTTTTATCACATAAGGCGTCAGTTTGCTCTTCGGAACTCTGATCACGCCGTGCCACCACTGAAAGACCCGCTCCCGTTGAGGAAGTAGCGCTGTTTAGGAGTTGAGTTGGATTTATCACACCAACTCATAAACTGCAAAGTGTGTGGGCTATATTCACAGCATGATCTAATCTGAAATAACGCTCGAATAACACTTCAGTTTCACCCCTTTCTCGTGTTCTTTTCTGGATGAAAATTTTTGAAATAATTATAATATTATAATACAGCGACATGTAACTGAGAGCGTTTAACTGCTATCAGCTAAAATCACTCAAAAACAGCTGTCACACAACGTATCTAGTAAAATTAATCCAAATTTCTATGCAATAAATACAAAAATGCCTTAATGAACGGTTACCTTCCTCCTTTCACTAAAAATATCCATTTACCTACATATTCATATGTTCTAATGCATGGCCTTGCTCGAGATATTTAGCAAACCAGATGTGTGAAAGTAATTCAGAAAAATTAATCACCGAATATGTATTCTTATCAGAATAATGCAAACGAAGCGTTGTTGACTTTCATTCCTTAGATCAAAGTAAATTAGTCCTCCAATATGGGAAAGTTCTGGTGCAGATTTTAACTTTTCATAGCTAAGGATTGGATTGAAAGAATGCCCACAACACACATTCTCATTTGTCAGGAGGAGGTGACCGAAGGCTGAGGTAATTCATTGTTGATTCCTAAGATCAAAGCGATTTATTCTTCCAATATAGGAGAGTTATTCATGACTGAGCATATATTTAGAAAAATCTCCTAGTTTTATAAAAATCTTAATTTATAACTTCCCTGAAGAGCTATTCGTTAAACAAATGCAAGTATAACACTACGAATTACGCAAAAAGGTCTGCAGCAACAAAATTTTCTCAATTTTTTGCATGTATCACACCTTTTCTATCATTCAAAAATTCCATTCTAAATTGTTTGATTCAGTGAAGGTGCGCCGCTAGCTACTCCACGGTTATCCCTTGAAAACCCCATATTGTCGTTTTTGGCTGTTCCCATTTAATAATTATAAAATCGTAGCGCTTAAATTAGGATTCTCAATCGCTCTTCCCAATATACATATAACCTCTCTCGGAGCATAGAGTAGGACCATGCATGTGGAAACATGGATTTCAGGAAGTATACGCGTGGAAGAAGCGAGAAAGGATATTTAAGAAAGAGCGGAAAGATCCTAACGATTTACATGACGCGGAAGACTTCGTGCGTCACGGGTAAAAAAGGAGGCTGGACGTACATTTCAGCAATGAAACCCCGCCAAGGAAGCCGTCTCAGTTAATGAGAGGATTTGGAAATTATAGCGTATTTCACGTGGCGGGCCAGAAGTGATCCCTTCCTCATCGCAATATAACTGCCGGCGGGCGAGCGGACTCTGTCCAAGGGGCGCGGAGGATAAGAGCCCGAGGAGAGATTCACACACAAGCTGTTCCGACGGAGCGCCCAACTATCGCGGTCAAGCTCCACAATCGTCTGTTTGCTTCGAACGCAGCGCAGACGCCGGCTGCGTGAACGAGAACAGGCTTAAATGGTATCCCGTAATTGATGAAATCGCTCCCTGTTTAAAAAGCTCACATCATAAATTCGCCACACTCATTCCCTCTCACTGCTCATGAACTCTTTCCTCACCTCTGGGATTACAACCTGCCTGTGAAAACCAAACAAGTCCCTAAAACGGTATTCCTACCATCCCATATCCCTTCCCCTTAATCTAAATACCAGGTATGCCGTGACTGTACCTTACTTGGAAACCA
The DNA here is from genome assembly GCF_921293095.1 of Ischnura elegans. NCBI lineage: Eukaryota > Metazoa > Arthropoda > Insecta > Odonata > Coenagrionidae > Ischnura > Ischnura elegans. The sequence goes on along the minus strand of NC_060259.1, from coordinate 69,991,686 downwards.
TTAAAAAATGAAATAAGTGGTAGGCAGCCAATAGCTGGGAACTACTGAAAGTAAGGAGAGAGAAATACGTTGCGTGCGTGCGTGCGTCGTTTTCTAATGGCCACCTATTGTGACCAACAATGGCTCCCACTTTTTAAAGGGTATTGCATGCTATTTGAAGGAGGCGACCGGCAGCTAAGGTCATTTGCGCCATGAGGGAAGGGTATGGAAGGAAGGGTGGAGAGAAACCCAGCGTCGGAATTTGCCTGCTCTTAACGAAAGGCGCCAAGGAGACCACGGCTTAACGTCCCATCCGACGGACGGAGTGCTGCACTTGGAGTTCCCTCCATAAAGCACTCAAGCAGGGATCGGGTATCCTCTGAATAATTTCTGCCTCCACCGGAATTGGAACCCGGACCATCTGAATTGCAAGCCAGCACTCTAGCCACCATACCAACCCGATCCCCTTTTTTAAAAGGGTGTATATTCTATGGTTATCAGAGTGTAGCAAACGGAGACCGAACGGAACCTTAACTTACTTGGCTAGAGTTAACTCATAAGTTTTAGAGATAACACGTATCAGGAAGAAAGAATAGACAAGGAGAAATCCATTGCATTAAAGAATTATAATAATTTTAGCTTTGAAAGATTTATCATAAACTTCAATTTTCACATGTCCAAGAAAAGCGTTCATGACAAGGCAGTGACAATCCAGTGACGGATCCAGAGATTGGCCAGGTGGCGCTATAGCCCCCCTTGGGGTATCAAATTTACGCTAGATAATTTGGTAATTTTGTTCGGACCCCCACCACTGCTAGGAGGTCATCCCCCAGGCCCTCTAACTAGCTCCCTTGTCCCTATTCTGGACCCGCCACTGATCCTATCCAAATTGTAGAATGTACCACGCAATTAAATTTTTACTTGAAAAATACCTCTCAAACTATTGTTTAATAATTTTCCTACGTAATATAAAATAGGGCTGAGTGCTGGATTTCTGTTAAAATTTCGATTAGTATATGTGCCATAGATGTCTATAGTGCCATAGATGTCTATAGTGCCGTAGATGTCTTTCACAATAGATGCCAAATACACTCAGAACCACAAAAATTGAAAGAAATTATAATGTAATGCTTTTTTTGCAAGACTTGAAGACTCTTTGGCCATCCCCTCAAGAGTTATGCGAGAGTAAAGGGATTATTTGGTGACTTTCCAATGTGAGGAGCCAAGCTCTAAGAATTATTTTACTGAAATTTCTATCCCTTACTGAGCTTCATTTGAAGATAGGTTTAAACCATAGCACTCCGTTTATCAGATATGACACTGAAATGTACAACCATAGTCCCACGCTAAAATATTCGATGAATGCTGATTGGCAGCTTCTACCACGCACTTCCTAAAATGTATTAGTAGTAGCTATGTACATAAAGAGTGTATTTTTCTCAGCCTCATCAACTATTTAATTCACTTACTTCCTTAACAGGAAGGAAATGTTTGGCCAGAGTCTAACATGAAAAAAAATTCACGTGAAATACGAAAACTAGCCATAAAAATTGAACAGGGATTCCAACTTTATACAAATTTGAATGAATGTAAGGAAGATTGAAACAATCACTGACTCATCAACAGTGAAAAACTTGTGTGCATTTGAAATAATATCCGTCCTTGGAGAGTTTCCTGACTTTGATTACAAGCTACACAATACAATAGATACAATAAGAGAAAGAGAGAGAGCGTTACGTAAGGTTTAAACATGTGAAGGATCTCAGTCTAGTAATTAACACTTGGAATTAATTAGAGAATGAGATATGGCGATTGTTTAGTGAAGTGCCTGGCAGCAGAAAAAAGTGAGGAAGAAAGATTAAACAATCACAAGTGGTAGAAAAGCTTCTAAATGTGACTGCGGTGAAGAATACTTAGGGCAAACTGAAAGACTGAAAAATGAGGAATTGCTGGTGATAATAGAAGAGGAAGGAAATTTTCGAGGATAAATAATAGGAAACAAAATCTTGGTGAAGGGTTATACCAACAAAACTGGTAAATAAGACGGGTGAAAGAAGGGAGCTGAGTAAGAGGAAGAAGACAAATGGGATGCTGGCCGAGAAAAAAAAGGCGAAACCGCAGAGAGATGAAAAAAGATACTCAGGATTGAGCGCACTGGAGGACATCCAGTTTAGACGCGTCAGAAGATTTACTCAGGAGGAAGTTATAACGGGATCAGGCATTTAAATTGTAGACTTCCCTAGGTAGGGTGTTCGGTGTATTTTATATTTGTACCCGAAGCGCTTTCGCCCACCCCTAGGATTGTTTAGAATGTGAAATAAGTTATGTATACTAATTTTGGTGAAGATCCGACGAAAATTGGCGATTCGATAAAGCTATACCGTTGCCGGGTGTTCCTCCGCGAAATTGTATATTTATACGACTAATAGTAAATATTAAAATAACCATGGGACCAGCAACAGAAAAAAGAAGAAAAATATTAACGATTAAAATATAGGAGACGGTAACGGAACTTTAAGCGGTTAGAAATTTCTTCTTTTAGGCCGATAACATGGCAATTAATAACATTACACAGTAGATTCAAATTGCTGGAACGCAAATGACGAACCCTACATCTGTAGCTTATAGAATCTGTCAACGCTGACTGAAACGTCGGATAAATAGGCATTTATTAACTAATATTAATCGAGGCGGAACAACACTTGAACGACCTTCTCTTTCAATTGAAGAACCTGGTGAAAGCCTTCGAAAGAGTAGGTATCCCAGGTATTTTGTAGCGCTAGATTTCTTTTTTTACATTTCCTATTTTAAAACACATTCATCTGCTCAGAATATTTTTTACGATTCCATTGGACGTGAAAACTATTTGTCTTACTTCATCGTTGTTTTAACATAATTCTCTCCTGTAAATAATTATAGCCATTACTTAATGTGAATCGTAGGCAAAGCTAACGTTACTCCCATTGCTGGCTGCAATCCAATCCTGATTTAAATGAAATTAATGATGAGTGTAATAATAATCTTCTTAGCAGCAACCATGATTTTATAGAAACATCTAGTGAGAGATAGTAAATCTCATAATCGGAGATCGTCAAACTCTGATACATTTAGTGCTACGTGAATTCTGAGCCAATCAATATGATCATTTTCAAAAGTATATTGCTAATTCTGAAACAGTTAGGAAAATAAAAAAATGAGTCACTTCTTGTATTTTGATCCTTTCAAAATGCTAACGTTATCGGTGGGGAAAGAATGAATTTTCTATCCTTTCACGGTTAAGGGCAATGCAAGCTAATGAAGTCACTTTCCTGTGATCAGCATTCTTCTTCTTTTATTCCTCGTATTTCTGTTGATGCCACAAACTTGTCTAAGGAGCGGCACTTTTCTCAAAGCGTCGTTGTTAATTTACGAGAGAGAGGCTGAATGTATATTTTTTTCTTCTAAGAAAATAGTTCTTATCATCTATCTATCGTAGACGCGGATATATTAAAATACAGGATAGAGGAAATTATCCCAAAATGGAACCCGGAAGAACCCACTAGTCCACCCAAAAGTAAACCAATGCGCGTGGACCAAACAACCAGATGTGAAGAAACATACCCGCTAAGATTCCTATTACTTCATCTCGCAATCAGAGATTAATTTATAAACATTTAGGTACCTGAACGTATACCCACACGTTTAATCCACACATGATTTTCAAATATAAGTCGCTGCCGCCCACCAAAACTTCAGATTTTTTAAACTTTTTATAAAAGTTACAATGAGGATTTATATTTTACCAGTTTAACCTGAACTTCACAAAGCTACGGGAATGGTGCGTAGATTGATGATCGTAGGAAAATTGTTGGCTTCAAAAGCCTCGTCCGGAGAACAAAAGAAATATGATTATCTTTCAAGCATGTTAAATATCTAAAGATGTAATTAAGATGCTATTGCTACCGACAGGATTGTGCACGCCTGCCCTTCAAAATGAGCCTCAAATACCTATAGGAATAGTGCTTAGATTGATGACAACCATAAGACAATTTTTTACTTTAAAAGCCTCATCTGGAAAACAAAAGATACACGATTATCTTTCAAACAAGTTTAATACATATTCCGGAGGACACCTTTAGCACGAGTGACTTGGTGCTATGATAAATCACAATTTCCAGGAAATAAGGCACAAGGGGTGACGCTATCTCGGATGAGAAGGATAGCCACGGACATGTGTTTTGGCTTGCGCACCTATTACTCTTCCGCGCTATTTTTGTTTTGGTCGTAGGTACAACGATAGTAACAAAGAATTTCCAAGAGCATCTGCTCGACTGTCTCTCTTATTCCGATGACATTTTATAATCTGCAGCTGAGAAGCAGGGCTAGAACGATATTCTCATTGGTGCTACATAAAAAAAAATTAACTTTTGGCATTTTAAATCGATTTTTGGGCTACTCCTCCTTACGTCGTTCTATACACCATCATTGTATGCTGAAGATTACTGAATTGTCTTCGCATACCCACACGGATATCGTGACTTTCTTGTGAGTTACTTTAAGGCTTGATCGAGTTATCTGGTTTCGCTGAGTATGCCAACGTCATGCACGATATAGTAATGTCATGCACTTGGTGAACCCGTATCACAGCGAAATAATTATTTTGATGCTTATCCACGTTATTGGGTATTGTGATGCACTCCAAAAGTATAAATATCGTACAAAAAATATAATTCGACAATACCGGAATAAATAGTCCGAGGGTTGGGTCAATTAAAATGGTAAATATAAATTTTAAAAATTTGTCTAAGATAGATTTTGCTAACCTTTCGCAAATTGCCATGGACAAAACTGAATAAATACGAATAGTTGTGCAAATGCCAAAATTCTCTACTCCAGGAAATGCCCCCATAATAGATATAAAATGATCGTAACGCCAATTGAATTTTGTTTCGATAATAAGCATTTTCCTGCACTGTGACTTTTTTATATTGGCGTATTTTTCATTTTAAACCAGGGGCCGACTACCCGCGATTAGCATGTGAGCGCGAAATAAATTTGCCGAACTTGTGCAGCCCGCATACCTATTGAAAGTTTGAAAAATAAAATCTACTTTTTTACATGTATCTTAGTTCCATAAAGTTAGGCCCGAAAATGTTTACAGCGCACAAGTATTGACTATCTGTTATCTATCCAAATTATTTGAATGAGAGAGTATATTGCCTATCTGCAGTGCATGAAATAAGTGTTTTATAAACTTTTCCTTTAAAATACGAGCATTTTTTTTACAACGTGGCCATGCCAATTAGGACATGCGACCCGTAAGTAAGAGAAGATTACTACTACCGGCTTAGGGAGAAATATTTTCAAGTCCACATAATTAGGTTTCGATTTAGTTATGTATCTTTGGAAAAGTAGGGATGACTTAATAGCTCATACCAAGTCATATACGATCATATGGTTGTGGGGTAGAATATACGGTATTGTGCAGTAGAATGAGACGTTCCAAAACAAAGCATGCCAAATTAATTGACTTTTCGCTGGCTCTTCCTTGAAAGGAATAATCATAATATAGCGAATTCAAAATGATGCCTAAGAAATACCCGAAAGTAATTTAAAATAACTAAAGCACTCACTCCAGGGCATCAAAAAGTATGGATCAACGTAAAATATTCAGGAATATCAACGAGAAAGGCCGAAAATAATTACAGGGAGCATTTAAGGACTTCTTTCGCAGAGGTGCTCGATGGGAGAGTTCGAGACTTTTGAAGAACTTCATAGGAAAATACGAAACCAGAAAATACGAACTTTTTTGCCTTTAAGGGGGCTTGAAACAAATATAATGGCTGTTAATTAATAAATTAATATAAATGAAGTATATTTCCTTGCATGAAAGCTAAGGAGCAGAGCCTTAAAGATACGGCTCCAAGAACACCGAAGAGCCTCAAGAAATAGGCAATTGCGCCTCTCAGCCATTCGTGAGCACACATGGAGTGGGCCAACTCACAATTTTGACTTTGGCAGCGCAAAATTAACTGCCAATGAGGAGATATAATGTCAACGCATCATTAGGGAAGCGATAGAGATTATAGAAATCCACGAAAATATTCATGGAAGACGAATACCAGCTATCCAACTCATGGAAAAGTGCTCAAACCAACCAAGAGAAAAATATGAAACACCACGGAGGACGAACCAATGAGAAATCCTCTACCTCCTCTACGCACAATGAGAAGAAGCCTGACTTCGATGGATAAGAATAAAAGACAGTCGATACCACCACTCCGCACGTCATTGACCTGAAGAAGCCAGCTACAATGCCGGCGAAACTGTTGTCCACAAAGATAGACACACGCGGTGCATATCCCGTTAACCTCTCTGCTGAATCTTCACCATACCGCGAAAGCCGACACAACGAGTAGTACTGTACTGTGAAGTACTGGATGTGAATGACTGGTGTCAGCAATACTTTTTCAAATTACATCCTCTTTGTGATGAATTAGCACCCTCAGGAGTTCTTTGATGAAATACTTTTGGTGTTGTTTTTACTTCATCAGAGTTAACTTTAACCCAATGAAAACAGCATTAATTTACATGCTGTTTCTTCCATTAGTTCTTCAAAATTTCTGTCACTCGAAATACTTATAAAAAATTATAATTTTGGAAAACTTTCAACAGATATACCTCCTTTTTTAACTACAATATTATTCTCAACGCCTTTTACTAAAAAAAATGCTTCGCTCCAATCTCCAAAATAATTATTTTCCCTTTCCTTCCATCAATTGGAGTTCAAAATTTGATTTAAAAAACTTCAGTAGTGCAGGTTACAGGGAAAGAAACCGGCACGACACCATTTGCCGACAATAAAGCTTTCATATAAACTAAAAATAAGACACTGATGAGATGATTGATAACCTAAATAGAATTACAAAGAGTCACCACTTAAAAAGAAAAAAGTAAGGCTTCTTTTTGACCCTTTCGCGGACAAGACGGATGTAGTCTTTGAGTTTTGGTCTCCCTAAGACACGACGTCTCATGCCGTTCATTATTGACAGAAAGCGATTAGCGGATAAAATTAGGTGTGCTTCTGAAAATGATATCTTGATAGTTACTGTCCGCGAAACAGTTAAGGAAAAACGACGATGACATGGGGACACGCGGAAAACTCATCGACAAGATGGTCTAGAGAGGAATATACACCCGAAAACGCCCTGGTGTATCATTCGGAGCAGAATAACAAGGGACATTGAGAATTTTAAAAGATAATTGACTACAGAGATAAATATTAAGGTTATTTGTGGAACAGGTGATATGTGGATGATGAGAAAAATACGGAAGGAGAAATACTATAATGGCTTGCCAGGTGAGAATACTTTTGAAAGATTTAAGAACAGCTCTCTGTAATGGTTGAAGCAATATAAAAGGGCAAAATTCGTGCTATAGAAAGATAGCAGAAAGAATAGGAATTATGGATCATCCTGTCCAGTAATTATGGCCAATTTCGCATCTTCAGGACTTTTAGCGGGCCATCAATCACCACGCATAACTGGAAAAAGAACAAAGGGATTCATAAATTTCATTCATAAATAATTCATAAAGGGACTATTTCCACTCCCTGAAACTGTCATCTGTACTAGGTTTTTTGATTTAACAGTAGACCACACCAACCCGGCGAAATTTTCCCACATCAGGGGCAGGTAAATTGCGGCTCATAAGAGGCATGCACCGCTTTCATGACGCAAACATGAATCTGACAATGAGGTTTTCCAGTAAACAATGAAAAGCAAAGCAATGATAGCTAAAATATTTACGTATTCCTACGTATACTGGCAATTTTATCCCTAGTACATAAATACAGAATTAATCATTCAACAATTGTATCCTAAATTATTACCGTTGAAAGACAAGGGTTATCGTGTACCCTGTATGTAATCACATTTCCCTCATCAACAGATTTGCTTCTTCAACCTCGTGCGTGCGCAAACATCTACTCGAGAGTGATTGCCACAAGTTCCCCAAACAGCGAGGACCTCCAACCATCCTACTAGCCGCCCGAAGAATCATCTCATCTTGTCCTGTGGAGATACTTGCTAGCGTTATTGCAGCAATCAAATGCACTGCATTATCGCTGAGACTTTGCAACTGATTGGACGCCCTTAACCCCCAACAACTAATTTCTCATTGGGATCATCTTCTAAGCTCCATGTCAACTCTATATTGAATTTTTTGGAACCAAGTGACGCACCAACATTACATCTACACCCATTGATAACCTTGTCAATAGCTTCTACATTTTATCCTATTCCAATCGTAATCCACCATTCTTCCAATCACCTTTACTATTTCTCTAAATCTCTCATAATTTGAGATACCAATATATCACATTTTCAAATTTCATTTTATCGCACTTTATAGATTATTTTATCGCATTTAAGTCCCAGTAAATTTTATTCTTTATGTCATTTTGATATTTGAAAAAGCAATTTCTGGAGAGAAAATAGATATACGAGAGATTTTACGAAAAAATAAATAAACATAGGACGAGATTTTTCTTACACCGAAAATAGTTTTCGTTACATTCGCCTGTATTCATATAGTTTTTATTATCTAAGGATTATCCAACTATTAAGCATATCTGTAAAAATGAGAGGTTTTACACAGAAAACGGAACGGAACCCCGGAAATTTTGCGAAGACTAAATACTTCAGCATGATATCATGGCAGCAAAATTTGATACTCGTTAAAGTAGAGGATATTTTGATCAATATTGAAAATTTTGAATTTGACAAGAAAAGTATAGAAACCCCAGACGCGATAGCCAGAAGAATCCAAAAAATTTGCTTAAATATTACTGGATCTTAATTTCAATCACTTATTCTGCAATGCTTAGAACAAAAATAAGTGGTGTTAATTTCCATAAGCCTACATTATATTCCATAGCATAGAAGACATATCCCAGGCCCAGGTTGATGTACAGCAATAGCGGGTACGTCTCGTCCTTAGGTCATAATCACCGTGTTCTGAAAAGACCAGATTGAACAGAATGAAAAACTAATGACCGTCCACACTGCTAACGGTAGCACAAATTGAACAAACAGCAGCATAACAAAATTCAGGTTGGATTTTTTTACGGAAAAGAATCAGCACGATGCCACAAGTATCTTGATGTCTAGTCAAATTAACTGTAATATTAATAATTCCATAATTACGCATTACCACACGTTCAAATTTGATGAATTAGTGATTATGAGCTACATAAAAATTTATAGAAGATAAAAAAATAAAATAATATCTTAAATTTACGGCAGTTCTGAGGTTAGATGTGACATTAGTTTCGACGGACAAAAACATCCAAAAATGAAAATGGAACACAGAAAAATCAATTTCGCATTTATCGCAGTTGCGATATACTCTACCTCTATTCATACATACTGCCCTTATTAACTCGTGAGAATTTGTTACTGAGCAAAGTACATAAGTCTTTCCACGAAATCACATCTCATTTATTAATGACACACACTAAGTCTAACTTTGAAATTGATCGAGCATTATAAATTGCAAATCTCGACCATAAATACTTCCTGAAACAAATCTTGTATTTTAAGTTATGCAAATATGTAATGAAGCATTTGATTCCAAGCGTTTGTCAACAGACATATTATATTTAAATTCCTGAATAGAGCAAAAAAATAAAACCAGGAGTTTTTTCTTGGATCAAGTAAGTCAAATACTTTGATTAATCACGCAGGAAATTATTATCATATGTGACGCAAGGGCTTTTTCCTCCATTCTGTGTTCCTATCATGACAAAAGCACTCATGGTAATCCATAGAATCTAGTGCACGCATTAAAAAAAGTTTAAAAAATTTATTTTCCTATTGCACTGAGATATTATTAAAAAATACATTTGCACCTCAATCATTGGAAGAAAAATTTCATACCAGTCATTTCATGGATATTCTAGTGTATGTCTGCAGTTGTAGAAGACGGGGATTGAATAAGAATGGATGGCTGAATGCCGAAATGTCACCCGCATGTGTTTACCTTAAAAGATACAAGGCAGAGCTTGTCAAAAAATTTCATTCTCGGAAATAGGTAGGAATTCATTTTGGGATTCTTTCCCAAACTAATTTCTGCCTTGAAAATCCAAGAGAATGCTTTCCTGAATCTGCAATAACCATGGAATATTTCTGTAACCCATTATAACCCAATTTTTCTTCTAAGTAACATCATAATGTATACATTTTCAGCTCTATTCAGGAAAGATTTAAACTACGTGTTCCTTTGTGCTGTAAAATTTAATGATGAAATATGTAGCAGCCAAAATAATTATGATTGAGCAGAAAATTTTCACATTTTTAAAATGAGAAGTCTTGAAATTTAATTTCTTCCAGAAGCAGCTTTGGGTCAGAAATGGTTAATGCTTTGGCGGAAATCTACACCACGAAACTATGAACACACTCACGAATATCTTAGTAAAATCTGAAAAATTTCACTTCCTGTTTCTGAGACACTGAATTTCACTCAGTCTCATGCTACCAAGCGATGGATTTTGCGGTACCATAGTACTTAAACTTACCGAAAATCCGAACAGGCCAAAAGAAGAGTTTCATTGACAAACAAAACTCACACCTTTTTAAAGGAACCTTTGAAATTATTGCGATATTTGTGCATGTAGGTGCAAGAAGCAGAATAAAGTTTCCCCTAATGAAGAAGCATTTCGAGAGACCAGCGGACGAAATGAAAGATGATGGCTGCTGGATTGAATCCCACAGAAACACGACACTTGAGGAATAAACTAAAAAGGGAATCGTTGGAGAGCGTTAAGTCAACATCGTCAATTCTTCTAGGGGTAAACAGTATCAAGAATTTTCTTCATCCATTCATCCGAAGATAATGAAATAGACGAGAAAACAGCCGATTTTTATTTCTACGTTCCTCACGAAATGAAAATTAGGGACTAAAATCAACCTGGACCTTCTGCGGGGAAAGTGCGTCTGCCAACTGCGGTAGAAGTATATACAAGGACCGACGTGTCACTCCGAGCATCAGCAATGATCGTCCCCGCAACTTTAGCTGACACAAAAATCATAACCTCGTAAGAAATATCCAAGGTAGTGAACCGGAATTATTTATTTAGACATAAAAAGATCCTAGATACTGTGAAAACAAAAAGATAGGACTCAAAGAGTGTCATCAAAGGGCTCCTTTTTAATGGAATGAAAGACTATATACACTTGTACTGATGAAAACAGGCAAGAGGACTTATCAATCAGAGGTTATGTAGGAACGTGTGGCAGTGGCGGAATGAGGGGGGGGGGGGTTTGGGGGATAAACCCCCCCAGAGCTCAGAGAAATTTTTAACTTAAATCCATTTTACTTAATTGCATTAATATTGCTTTTAGAATAGTGTAAGGATTTATAAAATATGCCCCAGAAAGCTGCAAAACTTACTATTTATCCTCAAAAGTTTCTGGAGAGGGCCCCCACACCATCGAATACCCTAACATATGTCATACCCCCAGACACCCAGTATTAGTTGCGCCTAAAACCCCTCCCAGCCTTAATTCCTAGCTGCGCCCATGACGTGTGCTATTAGTTGAAGAACCGGAGTCCAATTTTTTGAGGTTTACCCTTCCCGCTGGAGAATTAGCAAAAATTATACATATCTACGATTATCGATTTCTTTGCTAAAGAAAAAGTAGATACACCAAATTCAAAAGGAAAGGATTTGATGGTGCCAAGTGAATACCGCCCAGAAAGGAGATATCATCCGTCTGCTACAAGCAAAATTCCAAAGACCCTTGCAGTGGTCTATTTTCTAATTGCACTAAGCTGACTTAGCTTTGCGACATAAAAATTGGGAGGGCGAACTAGGGGCCCGTATTCGAGGACCTATTTACTCACTGCTTCAAGAACGCCACAACTATGATGTTGTAGGGTTTGAACCTATACCATCAATATTGTTTCTCTAAATTGACTTAATTACGCTGAGCACTGATCAGCCGTTTCTTTTACTCAGAAAATTTGGCAAAAAAAAAACTCCAGGAAAAGTGGGCCATTTTCGCTGGCTTACAACGGCCAATAGGCTGCTGAGGCTCTACGTATCCTCCAGAAATCCAAGCACTTACTTGATGTATCTAATAACTTTCATTCAAAATCTTTAAACGCCCATCTGGTTTTTAGTAAAGCAGGATCATTTCATGTACGATGGTGCTGCAAATTTTCGGAGGATCATCAACTGGTTGAGAATCCTGCTGGATGAGCTGAAAGCAGTCATGTGTCCGGTTATTCAAGGGAACGGACTTTTCGGTCCCCACGACAATGTAATAGCTGATGAGAGCGAGGAGGTGAGACGGGATGGGCGGAGAAAATATTAGAGGCACGCAAGAACCCACGTGTGGCGACCAACCCGAGAATTTTTTACATGCCAAACTTTCATTTCGACGCAGAGGAATACCCGCCGATGATAAATTGGGGAGAGACCACGGTTACATCTGAGAGTCAGCACACATATTTCGTCCAGAGTTTTTGCAACTGTTTCTTACTCAAGATGAGGCCTGATCAGAAATTAAAATTCTACGTATCCCTCTTTTAATCTATTATCTTATAAAAATGTTGACCGTTGTAAACATTTTCATACCTACGAAGATGAAATATTACAAATTAACTTCGGATTTCAGATGTGACTGTTTACCATGTCAAAAATGTCATTAACACTTCATTTCTTAACCGAATACTCGATAGTTTTTAATATCCTAACGTCATATCGAAAAAAATGATTAAGATTCAAGCAAAATTTTCTGCTTCGTAAAATCCAGTTTGGCTTTGAAGGCTAATGTTGGGTATGATATTATCAAGCGCATCATGTGCTTTTATATATTATATGCAAGTGATGATTCCATACCAAGCACTGGTTGCGTATTTACAATAATTGAATGGATTAGAGTCCTAGTAAAGTGTGATGTTCGCGCTGTTGCTTTCTATACTCTTAAGCTCCATATAGTAACTCCTCACAAGGCAAAATTCACCGTAGCTGGGTGTCTTCAGCGAATACCAATCCATGAAGTTAACATCACCATTTCCTCTTCTACAACCTCTCTCCCAATTCCAAGGGGCTGAGCTATCCTTTTCACCCGGATTTACTTCATATTTTATTATGCCCATGACAGCCACGATGTGCAACATCCTAACGTGCATATATCCCGAGTGAAGCTTGACGAACCTCCCCAGTCAAAAATCCTCGATGTAAGATATGGCCCAGGTAAAGGAACTGGCCCCTTACCCTGAAAATGGGATTTTTACACGCCTGTGTCGTATTCAGGAATGAGCTCTACCCTCATCTATCAAAGACCAGCTTACGAGTTGAATCACTGAGTTTATTGGCATGTATACTCATTACAACACTTCTGGACCACACAGTGCTTTGACAGGATTTTGGCTACTCGTTCCGTATCGTCCTGTCGCCAAGAGTTGAGAAAAAGTACATTGCACATGAGTATTTTCCCTCAGAATCAACCAAAGGAGAGGACCTGATTGACCGCGAGGTGCATGATATGAGCAAAGGGGACAATCAAAGAGGGGGTGAGTTCTGCCCTCCTATATCGAAGACCAACCTTAGGGTTTAATCACTGAGTTTACGTGCATAGATACTCATTCTCACAACACTGCTGGAACAACACTCAGTGCTTTGACAGGATTTTGGCTACTCCTTCCGTAACGTCCCGTAACCAAGAGTTGAGAAAAACTACATAGCACAAAGAGTTTTCCAGGGGTCATTTGCCCATCAGAATCAACCAAAGGAGAGAGGACCTGATTGACCATAAGGGGCACGATAAGATCTAAGGGGGCAATCAAAGTCAGGGGTGAGCTCTACCTTCATCTACCGAATACCAACCTACGGGTTTAATCACTGAGTTTACGTTTATATACACTCATTCTCACAGCACTTCTCGAGTGCTTTGACAGGATTTTGGCTACTCGTTCCGCAACGTCCCCTCGCCAAGAGTTGAGAAAAAGTGCAAAGCACAAGAGTATTTGCCCTCAGAATCAACCAAAGGAGAAGGACCGGATTGACCGCGAGGGGGCATGATATGAGCAAAGGGGACAATCAAAGGGGGGTGCGCTGACCTAGGGCAGCGGGCTGATGGGATAGGGGGAGATGACAGGGGAGATGGGTGGAGCTTGCAGGATAAGGGGACTGCCTAAGGAGTAGGGTGGGGGGAAACGGGGGAACCCTCTGCCCGTCTCGACTTGGCAAGCAGTTGGAATCCAGGCCCCCGGCAAAACCCAGCCTGGCAAAGTGTCAATTTCTAGCTAAGAGAGAAACCAGCCTCTTGCTATAGGCTAGTAGAATTTATATTGAAAAAAAAAAACTCATTAAAGCCTCGAGAGTCTCGGAAGTAGTTTTCATTATCTGAAGCGCCCATTGGAGTCGGGGGACAGCGGTGAGTCTCCCTCCAAATTTTAAGAGGCCGATCCACGGATTCCAGTCTCCCGTGCGAAAGCACCGGCCAACACTCAAAAGTTCCCCACACAAAAGCTATACTATGCTCTCTATTTGATATGCATTACGCCCTTGCTGGAGGTAAATTTTATTTTTTCACGGAATTCGGGGTACGGTACAAGTAAGAATCATCGGGAGAGTTGACAAAAATCCTCAACAATGGCATGTTATATTGGAGGATATCACGATACATTGAATGAAATCATGGTGGCCACTCATATATCAAGCTAAAATTCCTTCACTTTCCCCGACCGATCTCGCCATTTTCCAGAATCATTGATAAAATGTATGTTACGTATATAATAATTTTAAATTTTCAAAGATAAATATGGTAGAAATATGATACCGCGCAGCGAAATATTAGCATTTGAACAAGAAGGTAAAATTAATATATGAAAAGTGCTCAGAGAGTATTGGCACAGAATAGGAATTTACCGCGTACTTTTACTTATCTTCAATATGGCCACCGTGCGCGTGTTGCATTACAGAGAAAACGATGGTACAGCCATCTAATGTCCCCTCTGTATAACCCTACTCTATGGCAATGACCTGAATGATATGTTGAGAATGGGATGCTCAAATATCAAAGGTATCAATGCGAAAAGGAATGAAAAAGTGACAGTGCCTTGGAAGCGATTTTTACATCACTTTTTTTCTCTTTTCTCATTTTTTTTCTTTTTGAAGCATTTCGTGACTTGCCAGATACAGTAGAATCTCCTGACTTTCCAGGTTTTCTAGAGGTTAGGCCACCTTTTCATTAATGGCAGTAATACAGGCAAATCTAAGACCAGATTCCGAGGTAGGGAGAGGCAATGCCTGGTGGTATACGTGCCACCGGTTAATTGGCATACCGACGGGTTACTTCTCATCAACTTGGGTAAATTACATGTTGTTTCTCTCTCTAACAACTTCGGATTTGCCCCGAGGCAGTAATGACAATGCAGCAAAAAAAACCTTGTCAAATGGGGATAATGTAAGGAGTTACTGTGTCCTCATTATGCTTCCCAAGTAGACAAATGCGTGCGTGATCACGAGCCCGTATGTATGAAGGTGATGCACAAAGAATTTACATGGATAAAATGAAAGAAAACATGACACAAGAGAGAGTATGGGGTAATAAAAAGGTTCGACTTCTGTATAGTAAAAACCTGACATTTTACAGGTAGTCTTATTATAGAAAAATGCGCTCTCTGCCTTTAACTTGCGCATAAAATTGGACAACTGAGAAAGAGCAGTCTTAGAGTAAATACATACACAGTACTTTAAAATACTTACGATGAAGGGTGAGCTACAATTAAAGCTCTTTAAATTGAATGAGGAAATCTTTATTAATTATTTCTCACATACTTCAAGATGCATTTGATTGCGCAGTGAAATTCTAAGTTTGGAAGTGGTTGTTATGAGCAACTAAGTAAGGATAAAAACGGAAAACATTGCATGCAAGTGAATAAAAAAATCTTTCTTTTATGAAAAAATTAGAGCTGTGACTAAAACAAAACACCTTGGATATTATTTTAAGTAATAAAACGAAAATATGGACCGAAGGTTTTTCGAGGAATGATTTTTTATCGATTGATTTTTGGGGCTATACTAAGTCCAAACCTATATGCTCTGAAAAAGAAGAAAGCACTAAGATAAAGAGCGTGCATGGTACGAGAGTGGCACCTCAGATTGCGATAAATGAACTTGATATAACACCATAAAGAAAGCAATAAATGGAAGTAAAAGAAAGACTAAAATAAAAGGCGATTTATATATTTACTTGAAACAAAATAAAATATGCCGTCAAGGGTAACAGGAAAATATCAATAGTAAGAAACGTTCATTAGGCGACTTCGACTATCAGTAGCATTGTGGAAAATGGGCGGCATATAATCAACATGTATACACTACCCAGCAAGCCGCCTTAATTGGCGTGTTAGGACACCAGCCGTTAACAAAAAGAGAGAAGATAAGCGTTGCAGTTTTAGACTAATGAGTTCCATTTACAATTAGTCAAGTTTTTTATTGTTCGGGGTAAAAAAGAATTACTAACCCTATTCCCTCGGCAAAATATATCTGTTATTTCATTATTTTTCGGACCTAGAACCGTAGGTAGGTTTTCAGATGATTACGGATTAAGTTTTTCTGCTCCTGATTCCATATGCTCGCCACTAATTCAAGGTGCGACCAGACGAATGCGAAGTAGCACCTTCATTTCACTTGTTCATTCGAAAACCTTCCCGCAACACGCTTGACGAATCCTAGCTTCTTCAGGCCTCTGCAACAAATATTTCTTATTTCCTAGACGATAGGTTTGAAGTAATTGTATTTTGCTTCACCTGACGCCTTTGTGTTTACAGCATCCATAGCATAATATGTCATGGTTAAAGTTGTTATGGGGATAGTTGAGTGTACTACGTAAAAAAATTACTGCCGTGCATTTTCTCCGATTTAGTTTTAGTTGCCTTTCTAAGCATAACGTTGTTCAGGTCCTATGGGAGGATTTCAAAGTCAACGGAGAGAGGATTTCAAATTGTTCACCTATTTCGCGTAAGGTGACAGAGTTTTCAGTGTGTGATTGTTAATCCAAAGAGCAGAAGTCCTTCATATTTATTATGAAAATAAGGGTTGCGCCTCCTCGTGGGGCATCGGATCTCACTGAAACTTGATCAGAACTAATAACGTCAAAAACTAGTTTTTGCTAACGATCACTCAGAAAGTCGCGTATCCAATCTACTTTAATCCGCTTGACAGTAATTGTATAAAAGCATTTTTGTGTGGTTTCGTGTCGAATGCTTTCTTAAAATGGAAAAACATGACATCAACCTGTTTTATTTTTCGATTCACCTGCTTTGGGACAGAATGTCACGAAGAAAGAGGGAGAGTCTTCGTGATAAAGGAGTCTCCCCTTTCGAAAGCCGCACATACTACCATCTAGGTTTTGTATGACCGTCCAGTTAAGCCATAATATTGCTACCAACGATAAGCTCGAGGGACTTGACATTGGCCGATTATTTCCTGGGTTATGTCTGTTTCCTTTCCCGAATATCGGTAAAATGGTAGCAATTTTCCAGTTCACAGGTATCTTTCCTGCAAACAACGATTCTTTATGTTCTCTAGGGTACGGTACGATATATGGCACCAACTCCACAAGCATTCCCTCGAAACCCGGGGATTTTTTTTTACTAAATATGACTCAATAGCCCTTTCAAAAATCAAGTTTTCTTTTATTTTAGTTTTTATACAATGTTTTTACGCTTATTAAGTTGCAAATAATGCACCTAATGAAAACGCATTATTTTCTAGTTGCAAAAAAACTTTGGTTCGATTTATCAGCCTTTTTATTGCGCCTTCCATGTATGTTTCACTATAGACGCGAGCGTTGCGGGGATCCCCTAAGCTCGGGGCCCTCGGCGATCACCGACCAGCCAACCTGGCCAAACCGCCCCTGGTCATTCTTGTCCTTCATACCCGTGGGCCACAAATCACTTCTCTCCTAATATCGTATTACGACCTGTCATCATACCATTGAGTAAACTTGTTTTCTTTCCGACCTGCTTTCAACGTTGCATCTTTCACTAATAGCTTAATTCCCTTTCGATGATCATTTGCAACACTCATTCTGTGCCTACGATTTTTCTCACATTTTTCGCTTAGGGGCTCATTTTAACATTGTAGGTCATAGTCATTTTCAATACATAACAAACTGAAGTTTTTATAAAATTACGATTATGCTTCCCCAATTGCGGCCATTAGAAGCCATCCCATGGACCTACTTTTATGCTATCATCATCATGTTGCGCGTATCGACATTGAAGGAATCTTTAAGTAATACGATTAAAAAAAATCTTTTTGCACCCTAATTTTGATTCATACTTCCACGGATACCACGTAAAAAAGAAGCATCGTATCGTGTCAGGCGAAGCAAATTATCGGTGAGCAAACCGCGACAACTGAAATCTACGTTCCGAGAAGCGCACTAGGGAAAGCTTACTGCTGTTATCTTTGTTTGTTAATGTTAAAAATTAACTGGCCTTAATAATAAAACAACTAGTAATATATACTTTTTTCTAGTATACTTAATGGCAAAACTACTGTTCAATCAGTTGGTGGGTTCAGACAGCTCTGATATCTGAGCACTGGGCTGGAATTAGGAGTTTGTTTTGGGGGGGCAAAGATCAGTTTGCCGTCCCCACCTCTACTGATCCCCCTTCGCTCCCTCCCTCCCATATCATATAAATAATAATGCATCCGTAAGCTACGTTTTTGAGATGCAGTAGTTTAAGTAACTCACCGTATGATTGCTGGTAAGAAGTTTTATTAATATTATTTTTTAATAGTTTATAAATTAATTATTTTAAATAATTTAATGAGAAACATCAAATAACTTTTTAAATAAACTTTTCAAATTTTGCCGCCCGGTGCACGTGCCTCCTCTGCCCCGTCCTAGTTCCGGGCATGTCTGAGCATCGATGAGTATTTTAAGTCGATAGTTTACCATATGGTACTCAGCCAACCAGAGCATTATTCCAAAAAATGGAAAAAGTTAAGCAAGGCATGTCAGGGGAAATTCCAAAAAGGAATTCCTCCGAAATTTGAAAGGCTTGTGGGAGCAGTATTTACTTTAAATTTACCTAAATGCAGGGCCGGATTTACCCTAAGTTACGCTAAAGGCACCTCTTCATTGAGCCCCCCTCCCCTATTTTTATGATAGGGCATAGCCACTCCTATGAGGTAAAGTTCGGAAAAAACATAGACAATCCAATAAAAAAAACAGCTTGGAGTAAAACTTCCTTATTATTAAAATAATTCTACCGATTACGGTAGGTTTCCATGGAGTGCTTAAGAAGAATTCCGTGAGCCTCTCCTTCCATCGTGCACTTCCCTCTTCAATTCACAATAAGACCTACTTCCTTTCATTCTATCTAAAAATCCTATTCTTTTCCTTCCTCTCCCTCGTTTACCTAACATTCTTCCCTGTAACACTGTTTTCAACATCCCCTCCCCGGCAAGTACTCGCACCATCCATACATTCTCTCTCCTCCGTATCTCATCTAAAAGCTGCCTCTCTTCACCCACCATGTCCAGCACTTCTTCATTCCTCCTCCTCTCCGTCCACTTCACCTTCTCCATTCTTCGCCACACCCACATCTCGAATACCTCCCTCTCACTTCTAACTCATTCCACGCTTCCCTTACCATCTCTTCAGCGTACTCTTTAAAGAGCAGCGGCGATAGAGGTCAGTCTTGCTTCACTCCTCGGCCCATGCTTGCCCACCCAGATTCTCCGTCCGCTACCCTCACTTTCGTAGTCTGGGCCACATAAAGATTAAGAATCAGTCGCCTATCCCTCCAATCTACACCTATTTTCTTGAGAATATCCATTAAATTTACCCATTTCACTCTAACAAATGCTTTTTCAAAATCCAAAAAGAAGGCATACACTTTCTGGCATAGGCGCCGACTCCATGGGGCCTGAGGGGGCTCGAGCCCCCTCAATAATTCTTTTGGGGGGCGGAGCCCCCCCAATAATTCAAGAAATTAATTAAGTGATATTATCATGCAGTGGCGCCGACTCCTTGGAGCCTGAAGGGGCCCGAGCCCCCTCAAAAATTCGTTATGGGTGTGAGGAAATAATGTGTCAG
This sequence comes from Ischnura elegans, assembly GCF_921293095.1. NCBI lineage: Eukaryota > Metazoa > Arthropoda > Insecta > Odonata > Coenagrionidae > Ischnura > Ischnura elegans. The sequence continues at coordinate 69,971,599 of NC_060259.1, read as the reverse complement.
GCTTGTAGATTTTCCCCGGAGTGTTCAGATATCGAGATTCGAGTTATCGTGTTCTAATGTTGATCATATGACTCTTCAAAAATGCTTAAAAAACTTAAAACTCACTACTTATAAAATTTCCCAGGGCAAGATCCCCGGTTAGGGCCCCCCCAATATTTTTTGTAAGTCGGCGCGCCTGCTTTCTGGTCATATCCTAGGTTCTTCTCCACCAGGGACCTCATTATCGCTATTGCGTGACGATCGTTGACGATCAACTCGAGTTGACTTCCCTTTTCTATTACCAAACTGATCATCGCCCAAATACTCGTTTGTCCTTGCCTCCATTCGTCTGTTCAATATCCTCAGTACCAGGGGCGCAGCTAGGAATTAAGGCTGGGGGGGGTTTAGGTGCAACTAATACCGGGGTGTGTGGGGGTATGGAATACCCACCAGGATAAGCGGTAGGTGCGAGATTAATAAATTGCGGCATTTTAAGATAAATGGTTCACAATGGTAAGTTTTACGACTTTCTGAGGGATATTTCATTAATCCTTACACTATTCTATAAGTAATATCAATCCAATTAAGTAAAATGGATTAAACTTAAAAATTTCCCTGAGCTCTGGGGGGGAGGGGGTTTATCCCCCAAAACCCCCCTTCGCTGCGCCAGTGCTCAGTACCACTTTCGCTGAGTGCGATGTTAGGCTAGTAGTCCTTTAATCTCCGCATTCAACAGCTTTCTTCTTTTTCGGTAGCGGAATTAGAACCGTCTTCACGAAATCTTCCGGCCAACACCCCTCTTCATAGATCCTGCGAACTAGCTCGAAAAACCTTTTCTTACTATCCCTCCCTAGATTCTTCAGCAGCTCACATGGGATATTATCCACGCCCACTGCTTTACTAGCCTTCATATCACGAAGGGCTCTCTCGATTTCGGAATCTAAGATCCCCGGCCCAAGGTTATCTTCCTCCACTTCACTTTCCTCCTCTAAAGTCAATCTCTCCGGCCTGTTTCTTCCTTCATACAGATCCAAAATCCTCCACGTATTCCTTCCATCTAGTCTGTACCCCTTCTCGCTCGGTTAGCATCTTTCCATCTTTAGCCTTAATTTAAGGCATGGCTTGCCCTCTTTTGCCGCCTTATAGAGACTTAACTTTGGAATATAACGCGCCCACCTCTCCTTCTGAAAATTTTCCATTTCCTCACACTGTCTTTTCCACCAAGCCTCCCTTGCTCTCTTTGTTTCACTCCGTAATCGATTATTAATTTGTCTATACATTCTTTTGCCCTGTTCTGTGTCCACGTTCTTCCACTTCCTTCTCTCTTCCATTTCCCATATCATATTCTCCGTTATCCACGGCTTCTTTATCCTCCTACTGTTAATGTAACCAATTGACTTCGCAGCCGCTTTGACTATTCCAGTTGTAATATTATCCCATCTTCCCACAACATACTTTGTACTTTCAATCTCCCGGGTTCTATTTTCAACAAGTTCCTGATATTCTCTCCTCATACTCCTCTTCAGAGCTTCTGCATTCCATTTCTTCGCCTTCCTCACTTCCACAAGTCTTTTGAATCTTACGTTGCATTTCATAAAAATTCTAGGTTGTAGTCTGAATCCGCATTTGCTGCAGGGAAGCTGTGCGTGTTTTTCACTCTATTCCTAAACTTCTGCCTTACCATGATGTAATCTAACTGATATCTCCCGATATCCCCTGGACTTTTCCATGTGTATCTTTGCCCTTTGTGATGATTAAACCAAGTGTTTGTAAATAATAACTTGTTTCTCCTGCAAAATTCTGCAGCTTTCTCACCACTGTCATTCCGAATTCCTAATCCAAATTCTCCTACTTCGTTTCCATCTCTCCCTTCCCCGACTGAAGCGTTCCAGTCCACCATCACTACCAGATTTTTCTTACCCAGAGTTTCACTAATTATTTCCTCGAGCTGTTCATGCACCGCATCTACTTCTTCTTTCCTGTGATTGGTAGTGGGCATGTAAACTTGAACCACCACAAGGTTGGTGGGTTGTGCCTCAATTTCTACCACAAGAATTCTATCGCTTACTTGATCCATACCTACCACACGCTTACCCATCTTCCAGTTTCATACTAAAGCTATCCCTCGTTGACTTTTCTCCCCACCACTATATATAACCCTGCACCCATCACTCCAGTAGTCCCCACTGTCCTTCCACCTAACTTCGGATGGACCCAAGATATCTATCCTCCCTTTCTGCATTTCCCTTTTTATATTTTCTATTTTACCCGCCCTCATCATTGTCCTCACATTCCACGTCCCTACATTCATCAATGCCTTCTTCTTCTCCATCCGAGGACCTTGCCGACTTCACTGCCACCAACGACACCCGCCCTTAAGGGCTGAGTCCCGCGATTCCATCAGAGGCTCGTTCGATCTAACTCCATGTTTACAAGGAAGAAATAGTTGGTAGGGTTTCCCAATTCCATTCCAACAGTGTTTTTTATGTGACACCATCACATGGACTACCTTTCGTCTGGCTCCTACCCTTCGACCTATCTGGCATGGGTGGCCTTAATATTAACTTAAATGGTCATGGCGAAGTAAATTTGGAGAAGGGAAGAAAAAGGCTAAGGCCATCTTGGCTAAGCATAACCCCAAATGACCTTTCAGGATGATGTACGTCATTCTTCTGAGGAAAGGTTGTGGTAATCCCAATCGAAATGAACCAAATAGTGAGAGAATACCGATTTGTAAAGAGGTTGTATCAGTAATTAATAGGAGGGATATTTGAGCTCATTACCAGGCATTAAGACAAGATAGCATTTTTGTGGAAAATAAGGGAATACCTTTACAGTCCGGCCGGCGATAATTGTCCGATGACAGCACAAGAGGAGAGGCAGAGAACCCTGCACCACCTGGTTTGTAGCCAATCTCTGTCCCCCAAACGCACCTCACAACCTCGCCTAGTCATACAAAATTGTTACATGTATATAAAGCACTAAATCAAGCCTGAAATACCAAAACAAGCCCCTTCCTTCGATTCACCGAAACAAGGGAATCTTCCTTTGGGTCCTTCATGCTAATCGTCCCTTCTGGCTCCTTTCTTCACGGAACCCTTTTGTTTACATGTGGCATGGGCGTTTCCCTTTCTCACCAGGCAACCTAGCCCTCTACCCTTAACTAGACCCTTCTGTCTGTCATCGGACACCTCATTGTGGCCAAACTGTGATTGCAGCAGTTAGAATGCAAAAATGGGCGTAGCTAAAGGAGTCCAGAGGGGGAGGGGTGCCCCCCAGAAAAATCAAACATTTTTGTGTATTCCAAAAATTTTATTAGAAATTAGGCTAAATTTAAGGCCCAAGGATATTTAATTAAAAATATTCCCAACAAAGAAATAACCCATCTTGAAGTAAAGGTACAGAGAGTGGGTGACTGTCAGAGGGTCCCATGGCCCTCCTGCCAAATTTCCAAGCGACGCCCATGATATATATGGATTGGATGTTTAAGTGAAAGGCAATGGAGTTGTGGATGGACTGTCTCTATTACCTCTGACTTATTCTGAGGAGAGTGAAGAATATGATGAGGTGAGCAGTCTTCATGTCTCTGAGGAGTCTATTCCAATTAGTTGGAAAGATATTTAGGCCAAGGCCCTTAAGAACTAACTTCTCAGCAAGGTGCTCAAGTATGTGGTACAGGGCTGTCCTGAACATGATGAAGAAAACTTTATGCCATTTCAGAATAGTAGGGTGGAATTAGATGCTGATGATAGCATTCATTTAACCAATAGTAAGAGAGGTTGAATAAGGTTTATAAAGGAAGAAATAAAAATTCAATTAGTATGGGCCAATAAATAAGCTATTGGCAGTGTTTGCATAGGGCCAATACATTGGGCTGCTGGCAGTAAAAGTATGTAATAATAAAAGTATAAATGATAATGCCGGGCCACAGAGAGGAGAGGTAGAACCAGGGCCGGAACTGGGGCGAGTCAGGGGGGAGGGGGTACATACCCTGGCCGACGATGTTTGAAAAGTTTATTTTTAAAATTATTTAACAATATTGTCATATATTAATTATTAAACAATAATATCAATAAAAATTCTAATTAACAAAAATATTGAGTAATTTCAACTACCACATCTCAAAAAATAGCTTACAGATGTACCTATTATATTTCAATGGTGGGGGAGATAGCGAGGGGCTTCAGGAGAGGGAAGGCGGCACATTGACCTTTGTCCCCCTCCTTCTAACAAAACTACTAGTTCCAACCCTGGGTAGTAAGTCACCGAGTGGTGCACTTTTGAGGGAGGTTCATGCTTCCCACATGAAGGACTTCAAGATGAAAGTTCTGGCCATGAGTAATCATATTATATTTTGGTGAGGCTTTCTCGCTTGCAGTTTCCCTTGAGCTAGGCTCAAAATAATGGTGTTGAATATGTTTCATTATTTTCTTGCGTAGGCTTTTGTGTAGTGGCAAAGATTCAGCAGAGAGGTTTATGGGATTTATATTGTATATGTCCTTCTGTGTAGATGATAGTATTGCTGGCAATGTAGCTGGCTTCTTTAGGTCACTGAAGTGCAGAATGGTGGTATCAACAGTCTTTTGTACTCATCGTTGGAGGCAGGCATTTTCTAATCGGTCAGGTTAGGAGAAAGAAAAGAAAATCACCAAAGAAGACTGATCAATGAAAAGGCTCCGGCCTCCTCGTCTGGCCAATGAGAAGACTCCTGCCTCCAATGATGCGCATAAAAGTCAGTTGATACCTCCAATCTGCACTTCAGTGACCTGAAGCCACCAGCTACAATGCCAGCAAAACTGTCATGGACACTTGCTGAGTAAATCCCATAAACCTCTCCACTAAATGTTTCACTATATGCCTTGATTTTATACATTCAGATGAGAGTCTCCACTTTTTGTGCTGCATCTGCTCCCACCAATGACCTGCAGTCCCTAAAACCAGGGGCGCAGCCAGGAATTAAAGCTGGGGGGGTTTAGGTGCAACTAATACCTGGGTGTATGGTGGTGTGGAATACCCACTAGGATAAGCGGTAGGTGCGAGATTACTAAATTGCGGAATTTCAAGATAAACGGTTCAAAATGGTGAGTTTTACGGCTTTCTGAGGGATATTTTATTAATCCTGACACTATTCTATTAGTAATATCAATCCAATTAAGTAAAATGGATTAAATTTCAATATTTCTCTGAGCTCTGGGGGGGTTTTAACCCCCAAAACCCCCCCTCGCTACGCCACTGCCTAAAACAACCTCTAAACTACCTCAGTACTGCCTGTACGTTGAAAATGTGGCTCAAGAAAGGTTTTCAAACCAAGAGGTTTTTTGTGATACGTGAGCAATGAATTTTTAGAGCTTTCAGTGTTTCATGAATCCCTTCCTAGGTGTGAAAATAAAACGCGATGCACAGTACCCAGCCAGCACATTTTAAGTCATTGAGATAAGCTAAAAGGAAGAAATAAGGAAGACGCTTATCAAGTAAGCTTGTTATGGGTTTCTTATGGCCAGACCGACAAACATCCAGAGCAATGACAAAATGGATGCTAAACTTTCAGCACTTCTGTAGATGTTGTTTTTATTCCATCGTTTTAGAGAATTCATTAAGGGATTTATGTATAAGAATAATATTTCCATTCTTGGCATTTCTATAATATGAGTAGAAAAAACATCATTCGGCCATAATTTGAAAATCATTCACATTTATGAACTGATGGCGAAACGATGGTCGTAGGAAAAACACATAATTTCACAAGAATAGCGTCACAGAATAATATAAAAATACCAGAATATCTAAAAAATATATTGTATTCATCGGGTTATCAGACCATAAATTAAAATTCATAAATGTTATATTTTGTGGACCTTGAATAATTTCAGTTTTTCATGTACCTGCCAGCCAAGTTTTTCTTTATAACTGGATATTAGATTCGTAACTACGCCTCTCACTGTCAACAGCTGCCGTGGTGTAATAGATAGCATATAGAGCTGCGGATGCGTAGGTCATACAATTGGTTCTACCCGTAGTTAATTTTTTTTCTTTCCGCCGCAAGGATAAAGTACTTGTATTATGCTTTTTATCTTCACCAGCCGGTCGCTTGCAGTTGTTAATTTTTTTCTATTTACGGGAAAATCTGTAATCAGTTGTTAAGCTCCTAAAAATACTTGCTGAATTTCACTGGTAGGCTTTAAATTCATGTTGGGATGAGCAGTGTAGCATGTGTAGTACGCTGATCAGCCGCCTTTGGCACTCCAACAGAAGTGACTTACGTTGTCTGAGGATATTTGACGGCATTCCTTACCTATTCTTCCCTAAATCTTACCCATGCCTTATATAAGCCCCTTAACTTACGATAAGCTGCTTATCAATTTTTTCCGTAAGAAAACCATAAGAAACGGATAACTCTCTTACTTTGTGCTATCTGGAGTATGATTGCATGTGATGACAGATGTGATCCGCATAATAAAACTTCTTGACAGGTCTTCTTATTTATCTTCAATTGATACTTAAGTTATCAACAACAGATTTTTCCACCATTAATTTGAAAAAGCAGTTCAATGTAATATTGGTAATATGCACTGCATTCTTTGATGAGTTCATGAAAGAATGGGATAAAAAGAACAGTTTGTGGGTTTGCTAAGAGTCTTCAAGTGATAAATGATAATACAGAGAGAGGTATGAACTGTCAAGATTTCAAGTCAATTACAAAAAAGGTAGGGAAAAATCTGCAATTTATTACTGAGTGTCCATTTTCATTGTAGCACAATCCCTAGAATGTTTAAGGTTTTTTAACTACCAAATACAGAGTTTCAGTGGTAGATTAGCGATTCACTGAAAGTCTGCTTCATGCGTACTTTCATGGACCCAGTAAAATAAATTGATGGTACATACTTAATTTGAAATGTAGTCACATCAATTTAAACCAATTAAAAGTATGTGGACTCTGCTGGGGAATGGAAGTGGAAGCATCTAGCAGTGTAAGTAAGTAGAGCAGGCTATATCTCAGTGGTGGCTCCCTGGTGCAGGGTAGCACTCTGAGATGAATCAGACTGCAGGGGACCATATGTCATAAATGCTTCAAGGAATGTCAAAACAAGCTAAATTTGGGCTCAAATGAACCTCACTTCCACATTTGTCAATGAAATGTAGTTTTTCAACCCCAAAAATCCAATTTTGGGTATTTGGTGCTTGGGGCCCTTCAGTGTGGTATGGTATTTGGAGGAGACAACCAACAGCATTGGTCATTTGCACCATGAGGGAAGGGTTTGGAAGGAAGGGAGGAGAGACACCCGGCATCGGCATTAGCCTGCTCTTAATGAAAGGCACCAAGGGGACCACACGGCTAAACCTTTTAGAGGGTGGGATCATTTTTAAGCGGTTTGTATGTTTGTATGCACGCTTACTGTGGCATTTATCCAAAATTATTATTGCCACCTTGATATCTTGCATTCGGGCACTTTCCCTCACCATAAGGATTGCTAACCGGCTTAACTCTACCAGACCAGCCCTCATGGCAGGAGGTGCCTTCTGCACAGTGGGTCCCTTCTACACTGGTGGCAGCTAAAATCGTGAACTCACGCAGCCCAAGGGTTAAAGTTCCGACAGATGGAGAGTGCACTTGAAGGGTTCTCCACACAACATTTAACCCTCTCCTTCCTAAACTGCCCGTAAACATTTCCCCGTCATGCACGAAGTTTAAATACCCATTTGCCCCACTGGTAGACCTATTTTTCTCTGCGATGAGGAACTGACCCAGGCTACTTCAATTAACTTGCAATAACTTGAAAGACATTTAAGTGTTTTATTTTAAAATTTGTGTACGTTTTAAGGATATATGTATTGATTTATTGAAAGAAGTTTGCCTTACCTTATATTGAATTTAATTCCCTCCTTCAACTCCATTTTCTTGGTGAAATTGATGATAACATCCTAATTTGCAAAGAGGTAAATCGCATCCGATGCATTTCCATGATGTTTCTATGCTCCGACCAGTAGGACTTTTTCTTTTCTTCGAGCTGCAATAGGTACACACTTTTTTTCTCCCCACGATCTTTACAAGAGAGTGTTGCTGTCTTTGTGAAAATGTGCCCCTCAGAAGGATTCTTTTACGTCCTACTACTTTATGGGAGGAGAATTTCCCTATCATCTGCCTGTAAAGTGCTAAACAAAAATTCTTCTGTGTTACTCCATGCCTAGCATTTAAGGGTGAATTGGTTTCTTTATACAGAATAAAACTGTTCCCAATAGCTGTGTTTACGATGAAGGCAAATAAATATTTCCACGACTTTTTTGTCTTCCTACCTAAGCCATAGTAGCACCTTCTTCGATCAGCTCTCTCAACACCACCCATGTATTTGGTATAAAATGCAACTGAATGTGGACAGGATACCATAGTTTGTTTGTTCCCTATTCCTATTTTTCTTTGTACATAGACTTTGTTATTGGGATCGCAATTGGTTTGAAGGATACAAATATCCCGATTATCATGCCAAACCGTTGCAGTAACTTTTCCGCTCTGTAAATTTCTACTCCCTCCTCTTTGGAGTCTAAGTTTTTTTTTGATATTTTAATTCCTCAGGCCATTCTTCACGAGATGATCTTGTACTATCACATGCGTTTGTGTTATTCGTAAGTAGTAATTTCATGAGCGTCACACTTGAAAAAAAGCTATCAAAGTACACATGATGATTTTTCCCAAAATATTTTTTCATTAAATTCATTACAACTTGTGTCCCAAGAAACATTTCACGATTTCTTATATCTTTTTTTTCCTAGGTACACATTTCCCTGCAGAAAGTAGCCATGGGAGCTTGCTAAAACCCAAACTTTAAATCCCCACTTCGTTGGCTCCCCTTGGATGTATTGTTTTCTGTAATGACCTCCTTTAAGAGCAACCATCGCCTCGTCAACACTTAATTCCCTACTTGGTTTATACTTTTGATGAAAATTTTCCATTACACCAAGAACCAGCCTAATTTTATGCAATACATCAAAACCCTCCTCTCCCTGTTTTTTTTCCCTGAGTTATATCACTAATATGGAAATATTTTGAAATTTTTGTGTACCTTCCAATGTCATACAGTCACGAACAATTGAGCAGTCAATATCTTGGCTATGCCATTAATCCCTGCTTTCAGGCGAATCGAATATTCTCATGTATACAAGCACTCCAATGTATGCCACCATTTCATTGCGTGTAAAATCTACCCAGTCTTTGTCAGCCTTTCCTGAGGAATGCTGAAGATGTTCTGCATATTTGTTTGTGTTCTTGACAATGTTGTAAAAAAAATCTTCACCCCCTAGCATATATTTCAGGAAGGAAAATTCATTGCCACCTATCGCCAAATTATGAATAGGCCCTTCAGGGTGTCCCTCCAAGAGTCATGCACCTGAATATCACCTTTTAAATCACTTGAATTTGGGGAAACGTCATCCTCTAGTTCTACTTCACTTGATTTGTCACTATCATTGTATCCTTCTTCTCCATTCAAACAACTAGAACTATCTGACTCACTCGAAAATTCACTTCTGTTCACTTCTTCTGCAATAGCATCCTCACTTAAAGAAACCATGGTCAGGACTGAGGGGCATTAGGTTTCCTTTCATTTGAGCTGAGCTTCGCCTCCTTGCCATGTGAGACAGGAAAAGCGTGAGCTTGTATGTGACCACACACAAAGAAATATCACCATTAGATGTGACAGTCACTCTAAATAACACAGGGCTGGCCTAGGGTTTTCGTATCACACCATTTCAAAACTGGCCCACCTAAAAATCCCTTCGTAATGGCTTAAAAATCTTCTCTCATTACTTCTCAGTTAATATATACCATGCTGGAACAAAGCACCTTATTGTCTCAGGATTTTAGCTTATGGTGACGACGTTCTGCTTCTTCTTAATGAAACGAGAGATAGGAAGGATGCTTGTGCTAGCAAAGATAAACACTCTCAAGATAAAACAGATGCCTATGAAGCTCAAAAGGCTGCCCCAAACATAGCAGGGCAGGCCGGGCGGATTCGGCCGGCTTATGAAGGAGCGACATAAATGGCTGCGGCCGGTTTCGGCCGGGTTAGGACGGAGCGGAGAATGAGGCATTTAAACTTCAATAGGGAGAGGGTTAAGCAGGGATTGGGCAGTCTCTGAAAATTCTCTGCCACTGCCAGGATTTGAACCCAAGCCCATGGGGTGGGAAGCCAACACTCTAGTCACCACACCAACCTGATCCCCTGGGGCCTTTCAGGCATGGATTCCCATTATATTAAATTAGCCAATATTTTAGCGTATGAATATCAACTCCATTTCTGGGTAAAAGTTTTCTTCAAGTGCCATATTTCTTAGTGGAGGTTATCCTTTTCAGCGTAGAGATGGCCCTGTGTATAGGAATAGATAGCAATGACATCAACTGCAGTGAATGGTGGCCGCTCTTCTCATTCAAGCGAGGGTCTGTAAGTAAACAAATGTCCGCATGAATATTTTTTATGTTTCACCACCTATTATATTGATGAACTCAGCAGTTTGATGATAACTAGCACTTGAGAATAAAGAAAATATATCAACATTCCAAGTAGGTAACACTGACAACATTTGTATCAAATCATTTCCTGAGGTTAAAAACATTGAAAAATTAGGGACAGTTATATAGAGAATAAAATATGTGCGTTGAGAGAGTGAAAAGAATATATTTTTCATAAAGTAGCTCTTTGACTTTGGTATCATGCATAAAAAACATGGTGAAAACACAAGTCTCCGTCACTAGACATGATATCGGAACTTAACTCTTTCTGCCTGCTCTTTGATTTTGAATTTCTTTCTTACAGCTTATGTATGCCATTTGAGAAAAGCCATTTCTTATGGCAGGAATCTTACATATTTCTTATGTCCTATTGTGGACCAGTCCATAGCTTGCTCTTGATGGCAAATGGCAAGGGGACCATGGCCTAATGTCCCATCCGATGGACGGAGGCCAGTACTTCAAGGGCCTTTTACAAAGCATTGAATCAGGTATTGGACAGTCTGACAAATTCAGTTTTGGGATGGGAAACCAACACTCCAGCAACCCCACCAACCTGATATACCCAAGCACTCACAATCAGTGGTAAGCACATATCCATTCTCATTAGGTGACATTGGAGACAGTTTCTTGCGTTCTGCCAGCAAAAAGGAACTGTCTGGGAGTTTTTTGGGCCCTTCTCAAGTTTTATCCAACTTTATAAAAATGCATCCGACTCAGCTGGGTTTGGTATGGTATTTATGGGAAGCAACTGACAACGTATGTCATTTGCACCATGATGGAAGGATAGGAAAGGAAGGGAGGAGAGAAACTTGGCATTAGCCCACTCTTAACAAAAGGCTCCAAGGGGACGTGACTCTCATAGATGATTTCAAAACATAGGTGAATGAGCCCATTGCTGTTTGAACCTCCTCCTTGCTCCACAGTTCATCACTATGAACCAAATATTAATATTCTACAGGTACTCCTAGGGTAATCAATATCATTACACATTTATTTTTTGATTCAAGTATGCGAAATGTAAGGGGTAGGTCGAAACCATCACTAATAAACCAATAACTTTTACCCAATCCAAAAAAATATTGCAACTTGGGTTTCACCTGTTGAAGAATACTCAAATTTCAATCCAAAATTCTCCATATAGCATAGAAAGGAACAAATATGATATCCGAGCAATTTCTCTCCTAAACAAATTCTAGTATGACAAGAATTCACCCCATCTAACCATGAACTTGATCTAGCCCTCACCCCACCACTCTCACCCTCATAGGTGTGTGCACAGGGGAAGTTCCCACAGTCATTTTACCAGAAGTATACATAGCAGACAGCCATCCTGAAAGGAAATGCCTCCCCTTCTTTTCTCTTTTCAATTTTTAGCTTAGTGGAATTGTAATGATACGAGACATCGCCACAACAGATCTGAAGTGGATAGTGCCCACTCAAGGACTTTACCAACCTCCTCCCAACCCTTTCAAACTCCACCCCTTCATCCAATGATTTACGTAGGCACATGCTTTTATCTAGCTGTTATTAGTGAAATTTTCATTTCATTATTTTACTTTTTATGGTATAAGTTCATTCACTCTAGACCCAAAATTGCAATTAATGGATGGATTTTGTAGATTGAAGGGAAAAACAAGTTACCACGAAAAAACCTTTTGCATTCAGCCACTCTCTTATAAGTTTAAAGTAGGAAGACATGGAAGATGCTGCCCACTTTTCATGGATTACAGTGTTTTGGATCACTCAAAGGTTCATGGAGAACCTCTCATTGAGGGAAGGAATTTCTCACAAGAGTAAACAACAAAAAACAAGTCAATGCCCATACATAAGGCAGAGGAGTAGCCGAGAAGCAGTGACAAGAAATTCTACTTCTTCAAACTGGCAACTCAACTATTCTTTCCTCTCTCATAAAACAAGCAGCTAACTTAAATTTCATGAAATAATTAAAACAGCATTAAAGAGTCAGTATATTTTATCATCAAAACAATTTTTTAGAGTTAATGGTGGAGAAATTGCCCGGTTTTGATCTTTGGCTAAGAAGAAATGTGATGAAAAAGGATATTGTCACGTTAGATCTTATTGGGATGAGGCATACCGTCACTCAATGGGTGGACTAAAGTCATCAGAGTGTTCTATAGCCCAAATCAATAATCATCCAAGAAATGAGGCTGAATAATGTTGAATGACTGCAATAAGATATAAGAATATCAACCGCTTAGTGAAACATTTTTAGTCTCGTAGACAGCTTTCACGACGAAATCGCGCTCTTCCAAGGGTGAATTCAAGAGGTGTAATACATATCCGTCAGCCAAACGCGTAACTATGGAGGAGAAATACCTTTTTTGTTGGCTCTCCAACGATGTACACTGAGACATTTCCAACGCATATAGACGATATAGACTTACGTCAACCACAAATAACAAAATTGTACCATGAATTAGTATAAAATTTATATTTAAAACTTTACGAGAGCTATTACGTTGAAAAACTTCGTGAAAACAAGTAATTTTGTAATAACAACTTCCATGAGGAGACTTTCTTCATTTGAACACCCGAGGTAATGTACGCCAATGAACACGATCGTCAACTACTTCTACGACGAGTGGCCGAGATTTTTAGAGAACCAACGCCTGATTGGAGAACTGGCCGGCCTGGCATCCAATCACAGCTGTTATCACCATTTCAAATCTTGTTCTTGTGAACTGAGGAAAGTTTTCTGGATTGTGGTAACCGTTACAAGTGAATTAAGCTGAATGAGGAAATTAAATACGCCTTGTGTATGGTTTTCAGCAATTCTTAGTGAAGTGCAATTAAATGGATCTGGATAATCATCCGGGGCCGTATCGTGCCACAAAACTGGTAAGGGTTGTTGATCGTATTTGATTTTTGGGGATCGTGATGATATTTGTTTACAATTCCTTTGTTTGTGTTGCAAAGGCCTCCAGGCAACCCTTCAGTGTAGTTTTGCCTCTCAACGTAGGTATCAAAGTTTTAAATCCTGCGGTACTGCCTCTTTATGGCATTAGTCCCAAACTAACAAGGCCAAATTTATATTATTGTTTATATTATAAGGTGATTCTTTTTGTCCACGATCTGCCCAGATTTATGTGGAAGTTTCCTTGTGGCAATTGATGGATGGCGTGTGTGATTTTTGGTATTTTATGGTTTCGCCAGCTTGGTATTTACTGCTTGCCTCCTAGTGTTCGTTTCTCGCCAAGTTGTCTCGTTCGTCATAATTTAGTAATTGTCACAAGATTGAGATTCGGGAATGTTTTTTAAAATAAGAATTCTTTGCAAGCGACTGTGAAAACATTTGTTCACCCAGGAGAAACTTTTGCAGGTGTTTTTCGTCCTTTTAAATATTATCCATTAACGATACGTTATGGTAATTAAACCGTGATGTGTTCATGGCGTGTCGTATTATAACTTATACAGTGGATTATAATCTAGAAGACACAATATTTATTCGAAATAACAGTATTTTCCGTGGCATATGGGCTGCTCCTCTGTCATTTATAACTTTTAATATTGCGTCGATTTACTTCAGCTATCGCATTCATCCGGGTAGACTGATATTCAAGTTTTTTTAACTTGTGGCCCTTTATTTTTATTTGTCGTCATGAACCTTGCAAATGGTTAAATGTTTGAATCTATTTTGCTTTCAAACTTCTTGAAAGTGATTAGATATCGTTGTAGAGAAATTTGGCTATATTCTGTTGTCAATGATGGCGCAGTTTTATTCAATAAATCCCAGTATTCTCATCTGAGGATAATGTTGTTATTAGAAAGTGAAGAAACGAAGCCCCGTGAATCTATATTCAAGCAATTCTTACATTAAGAGTCCTCATGTGGCTAGTGATTCATCAGGTTTCCATATTCATCATTTTTCATTGCCTGGAGGATTTTCTTGGTGAATTTTCCGACCGTTGGGGAAAGAGAATTGTTGTCATTCTGTAGTGATACCGTAACAAAGCAATTTTTAACTAGAGCGACCTGTTGAATGCAGGAATTACTCTGATAAGATGGTCTACTTAATCATATTTTCTTCTATACTAAGCACTGGAATCGAAAGGCCAATACTCTTGAGCAATTGCTGACAAAGATTTTAATGGGGAATTCTCCGTAGTATAGGGTCATTCAGAGAATTCATATAGGGTCATACGTAAGTCAGTTCATTCAGGCATGACACCCACTGACTCGGATTTTGATAAAGCTTGGCAAATTTCATCCTTCCATGTAGGAAAGAAACAGTGTAAAATATTTCTTGGCTATTTCTACTTGTTTTTTTCACGACCACTTGCAGTTTGGGTGAAAATGCAGTTTTTCAATGAATCCAGTCTCCAAAGGCACTTGTACCTCCAGAGGGAAATAATTTGCCACAGTCATACTTTTATAAAATTCTTATGAAAATTTGGAGGTTTACTATAGAAGTCATGAGGATTCTAAATACTAATTGATAAATATCCTAGGGAATATTGAAAATTCTCTAAACTCAGGTGATGCATAAGATTTTAGAAATTTTGGTGTCAAATTGTGTAAACATGATTCTATAAAACATAAAATTTTGACAAGAGGCATTACGTATGTGAATCAAGCTAAATTATTTTTTCTAATATGTCTTAAGGTATGACCCACCACCTGTAAAAATAAAATTCATGGCTGTTTGCTTGCTTTCTTGTAAAAAATAATTTTTGGTAAAAAATATCCCTTGTCACGACTTTGGCAGTCAATGTTCGGTCTTCCTTCTAGTGTGATGAAATGCTTGTGTTAACTGTTTTCTACGTATGAGATAAGGTTCATGACATAAATCTAGTAAATAATCAGTGCAAAAATTAAAACATATTTTAAGTGCAGGTTGTTTTTCTACCGATAAGAAAAATATGCAACCCCTGTTATCTTTGGAACATACTAAGGAATCAAATAGGTTGTTGTAAGTTTCTTCCTTGGAGCATGCATTGAGAATAAGTGATACATTCTGATGGATAGCTTACACACGTACAGAATGGGTTCCAGAGGAACCTGCCAGCACACACCATTTTGGTCGCAATAGTCAGAATTTTGAAAACCCTATTTTTACAGTGGGTATTCACATTTGAAAGCTGCATACAGCTCATTTAGGTTACTTGATAGTAACCTTTTTTGCGTGTAGACATTTTTGGACACACTCACCTTACCTTCCGTTCCTGGCATAAGGTGGGAATACTCCTCATTGTGGTAAAATGAATGAACTAAGTCCACTGTAGTTTGTTTTATGTTTTTGCCCTTCCTTGGATCTGGTATGTCTATGATGCCTTTCACTCTAAGAAGTTCCCTAGCTTGCCGCATTGCATAATCACTGACATTAAATTCTATGACTACCTTATCCTACTCCACAACGTTGGAGCTAGTGTTAGTAGCTGAATTATCTCTCGCAGACTGTCTGCTGTCACCAGTTTTTCTTTTAGCAACCACACTAGCACATGAAGATGTGCTAGTGTGGTTGGGTTGTCTCTCGCTTTATGAAGAACTTCTGTGTCATGCTCGAGAAGGGAATCTTTATCAAATACTTAACAAACCTTATTGTTCAAAGTAGAAGTTGTAACTTTCAGTTTACTTTTATCATACATGGATTTGCTCTAAGATGATACTTCATGGAGTTCTAACGGAGATGTGCCCATTTCCTTGAATGATGAATTTCTTTCTTCCAATGCTTTTTCTTTCAATGCGTCTTTGTCCAAATCTACAATATTATCATCAGTGCCAGCAATTGGGATATGCTCTCCAATACAGTAGCGGATACAGAAAATACTGAAGGGGCGCAAAATATTTCTTGAGCTACCTCTAATTTTATCTGAATGAAAAATAAGTCGCCTTCAAAGTTTAAGAAAGTTTCATTTAAAACTTATTATACACATACAAGATAACACTATCTTATGATATAAAAAAAGTTACAATTGTGGTTCTTCAATGTAAGGCAATGCAGATGGCTCTGCAAGGGCCCCCTGCACCTCCCATACATATCCGCCGCTAATCCAATGCCATAGTTTACTTCGATGTGTGTGTGTATTTATCCACTTTTTCTCTACATGAATCACATAACTTTTGTCCCAGGATTGCTTCAAAAATTCCTTGTATGCTATTTCTCTTGAATGAAAATGCTGGTGTTACTGTTTGTAGTGATTTACTATTTTTTCCTATAGCATCAACATAGATCATAGCAAGTAATTTGATATGTTTTATATTTTTTTAAGAAGTTGGTTTTATGGTTCTCACCAATGCTCAAAAGAAGACCAGAACTAAAGCCACTCATGAGTTCAATCATTTGTCTTTCTGATGCACTTAATTCCTTAAATTGTTGGAGATTCACTAGCTGTAGCTAGTTTCATGGCACTCTCTACACTATGTTCTTCTAGACTGCAGTTACTAAGCTCTTGATACTGGGCCATTATAAAGGCATCTGCCTAAATGATAAATCAAGAAATGAACATGACAAATGGTTGTTAAGTGAGACAAAAAGAACAAATTGTGTCAAAATATTTTCCTTAAGGTTTACATACCTGGTTTGTTGAGATGGAAACAAAAATTAGCAACAAAACGTATTGGAAAAAAATCAATGTTGACGCTGCAACTAGAGGTTGAAGGGCAACTGGGGTAGAAAAAGGGCAAACAATACCTACCTCCAGAGAGAAAAACTACTTTGTATAAATAGTAAAAGTGGCAGGGCTTATTCAGTTCATTTTCACTTTCTGTTCAATGAACCCTGTTCAGGTCTAAAATATGTGGTAACATTGTTACGTTATTTCAATCTAATCTGATATTTTTCTCAGCTCCACTATGAAGTTAAAAGAATCATTTCTTCAAAGAAGAAGATACTGCTACGAGTTAAAATCTAGTCCTCATTAGAGTATAGGCTGGTCAAGGTTAGACAATGTATCTTATCCTGACATTATTTTTATAAGTTGCAACATTAATGAAGTAAAACACATTGGTGAAGTTTTTGTAAATAGAAATTGGAGAAAGTTAACTTGAATTGACACATATCCTGTATTTTTATGTGTTCTATGAAGCAACAATCAAGTTATACTGAGTAATGACGGGAAGGTTCTATGAATTCCTTAAAATGTTCCAGTTAAAAATGTGTATATTTTTCTTCTCGGTAGAAAAGCAACCTGCACTTAAATTTTTTAAATATTTGCTCTGATTATGTACTAGACTTATGTCATAAATATTTGCTCAGACAAAGAAAACAGTTAACACAAGCATTTCATCACACTTGAAGGAAGACCCAACACTGACTACCAGAGTCGTGGCAAGGGATTTTTTTATGCAATTTTTTTTCCAACAAAGCAAGCAAACAGCCATGAATTTTATTTTTACAGGTGGTGGATAATACCTTAAGAAATATTAGAAAAATTATTTAGCTCGATTCACTTACGTATTGCCTCTTGTCAAAATTTTATGTTTTATAGAATCGTGTTTACACAATTTGACACAAAATTTTCTAAAATCTTATGAATCATCTGAATTAAGAGAATTTTCAATATTCCTTAGGACATTTTTCAATAGGGTGGTTTCCTTCATCAAAGAAAATGAAAGGCATTGATTGCGATTCGTTACCCACCATTAGTGTATTCATAATATACAAATTATTTTGTTTTAGAAATACCGGGTTAGACGAATGGCAATGGTCCATTTTTATCCTCATTTGAAAAGGGCCAGATT
Source organism: Ischnura elegans (assembly GCF_921293095.1). Taxonomy (NCBI): domain Eukaryota; kingdom Metazoa; phylum Arthropoda; class Insecta; order Odonata; family Coenagrionidae; genus Ischnura; species Ischnura elegans. The sequence continues at coordinate 69,953,418 of NC_060259.1, read as the reverse complement.
GGTGCCCATGCGATGCCACTCCACGTGACGTCACAGGGACCTAGTTTCTATACGAGAAGATAGGAGTTATACGTCGTCTGAGGTTACCATTGCATGCATGAGGCGCAGAGCTCAGGGAAACATGTCTTAACAATCACTTATTAAAACTGGCTAAGGTCGGAAAGTTTTCCTCGTTTGATAAGTTATTAATAATCCTTATTTAAGCCAAGCGCTACCAGCCAGCAGGGTACTAGGCTAGCCGCTAGCAGCCTGCGTCGTATCAGCGCTAAGCCTCGCCTCAAGGTCACCTCGCAGGGCGGGAGAGGGAACCAGAAATATGTCACGCGGAGAGACTTCCCGACATTCATACTTAAGCGTCGCGTTTTCGCGCGCTTGAAAATTTTCACTTTTCATTTAATCGCGAAAAATAGATATCGTCATTTAAAAATCTAAAAGCGTGAAATACGTACTCCAGGAGTAATAATCTTTCGATTTAGGCAATAAAAAAATAATAGGAAACCACCCTATTAGTATTTGGAATCCTCATGACTTCTATAGTAAATCTGCAAATTTTCATGAGAATTGGATGAAAAGTAGGGCTGCTGCAAATTACAGCAAAACCTCTATGTAGTGAACCTCTGTACATCATAAACCTCCATACTTCATACCACCCCTACAGTCCCATCTGATTTACATGTAAATTTAAAGGCAAACCTCCATGTAGTGAACCTCTTTATCTCGTAAAACCTCCACTTAACATACCAAAGAGACACCACCGAGATGGCCTAACTACCTCCGCAAATCGTACCGAGACAACTAGAGACCATTAATGCAGCTGCATTTATGTACATGGAATGGCATTTTCAATGATAAATGTTTCATGCATATTTTTTTCTTATATACCTTTAATATCCTGTAATTTTCATGTTAACCATTAGTTAAGGCCATTTTGTTCCATATGAGTGCATACCTAACAGTAAATAAGAAAAACGGTATCCAACTATCCTAATAATTTTACGTGACTCTTGAATTAGGAGAGCTCACATTGTTTTCTCTCAAATCACGGTAAAATCACACAATAGCACTCACTTTCTGTTATTATTAAATAATAAATATATGTTCACTAATGCATGCATGTTTGTTTAAACGCATAATTATAATAGTTTAAAAGACAGTACATAGTACCTTTCATTTCCGAAGGATATGATAAAATGGTGCCTATCACTAAATCCTCTCTATAGTGAACCTCCATACATCAAATTGCCCAAATTTCGGTCCCCTCCATTACAATGTATAGAGGTTTTACTGTATTTCCCTCTGGGGGTACAAGTGCCTTTGAAGACTGGATTCATTGAAAAACTGCAGTTTCACCCAAACTGCTAGCGGTCGTGAAAAAAAACTAGTAGAAATAGCCAAGAAATATTTTACACTGTTTCTTTCCTACATGGAAGGATGAAATTTGCCAAGTTTCATCAAAATCCGAGTCAGTGGGTGTCATGCCTGGATGAACTGACATGAAATGACCCTATAGTTATGCTTTATGAGGGTAGCCACTCTTGTGTAAAACCTGCAGAGTTAGAAATTTCATTGTCTTATCAGTTTATGGGATGTCAGAGAAAATTATAATACTATCTAGAAAACCACATTATTCTAGAATTCCAATGGTGATTTTTCTCATCCTGTTGCACATAGGATTGCATTTAACATTTAAAAATATCATTGCCATCTTGTCATTCAGGTGGTTCTCAGTTAGTGCAATAATTAATGTTTGCACAATGATTATCTATTTAATTTTAGGGTAATGCTCATTTGTACTTACCTCCTGCAGATATAAATGTTCATTGAAAGTCATGCTTCAGGCCGTTGGAATAGTTGTAAAAATCATTATAAAAAGTCAGGGAATTCCAGCTCGATGTTTAAGTAGCCACCCTTATTATGCTGAATCCAATTTTACATAATTTACGTAACAATTTGTAACGTCTTCTTGATCATCAGTAGTCAATCCTGGGTTTGATTTATTGCGATTCTCCAATCAACCCTCCTTTCAGGTAACATCCTCATATTTATGTATGGCGTCTCTTTTTTTCCTTGATTACTCTTCTTCTTTCCTGGTTAGAGGACTTCTTCTTTCACTTCCGCACATCCACATGTCCTTACATCATCCTCATTGGATGGTTGTATGTAAATATTTGGAGAATTGAGCTAGGTCAGACCTACAGTTATGTAAAGAGAAAATTTCTCCCGTGAACAATTATTTGTCCATCTTAAACAGTACATATTCATTTTGTATGGCTCTGGGAGAAAATTCCTTCTTACAGATCATTGTACCTTGTAGATTGAGTTGTCTTGCCATCTTAAGGCTTTCAGAAGAATTTTCTTTAAGTCTTCTTAGGCCTTTATCATTGATCATTTGGTCCATTCATGTTTCTTCATTATCCTTCAAGAGCACCACATTTAGATTGCTTCAACCCTTATCTGTCTATGTCCAAAGGACATTGGCTTACTGCAATTAATGCACTCACTCCTGTTATGCATTAGGGTTGGAATAACACTTTCTGCATCGGATTTCACAGGATTTTTTATCTATGTACTTCACAATACACAAGAAGTAACGGCCATGAGCCAGGGCTGCATCCTGCTTGCCCAGAATTTTGTTAACAACTGTCCTGAACTGCCACTTACTCCTGTTGGACAGGCTGCTATACACAAATGAACATCAAAAAACATCCAGTGAAGCAAACATGACAACTGTAGGTTCTGTTTGTTTTTTTAATTCTAAGTTTATTTGATCAATAATTAGATATTTTTGGTAAGGGGATGACTACATTTTTTATTTCTATTATGCCAACTGATTGAAGGAGAGTTATTCTTTGAAATACCTAGATTTCATTGTATGGTTTACCCTGCATTGCTTATAGAAGGGTATACATAATATATATTCCAGTCATTCGTGTTACAGCAAATTAGAACAAAAAGCTGTCTTGGTGGTACTGTGCATAGAGAATTTTCAAGGTTTCCAAGTTTATTCCACCTCAACAAACCATGGTCCCCTAGGATATTGAATTTTGGTCATAATTATTTGAAGGGCCAGGAGCAGTTATGTGAGAAAAAGTTTTTTTATAGTTCCTCCAGATGTTTGCCAAAAATGGGTTTGTTGGGTTGTGTTATTTCCAATACATCTGCTATTCAATGCTGCAGAATACCTAATATTTTTTTTCTTTTAAAGGTTACTCTTTTCTAAGACATAGATTTTGGTTTCATTGCATTTTTTGATTTTCCATTTTTGATTAATTTTTATGTTAAAAACATGTTGAATTATCTGTGTGTATTGCTTTATCAAAGAATCAGCTTTTGCTTGCCATGCATTCCAATTATTTCAAAATTAAAAATTCATGGTGATTCATGAATGTCATTCAAATGTTTAAACTTCTACATTTTCTTGTCTGTGGCAGTTTGCCTGCTCTTTTGTTGTGCTAGGAGGTACATATGTTCCTAATCTGGGCCTTTAATTGTGGTGAATGCCTCTGCTCTTTATAGTATGACCTTTTGACTGTTTACCCACTTTCAGCGTAGGCTCCAACATTTTAGTTATGTCTGTTTTTTCTGAGAATGGCATTATGGTAAATACAGAATCAATGCATTATTGTGCTGTATCCAGTGCCTACAGAAATGCTAGTACTAGGAGCAGCATTCTCATGCTGCTGGTTGTACATATTTGATCATTATCGTTTATTATTATTTGATTATTTGAATATGTATGATTCTTGATCATTACATATTTGAAACATTCACTGGTTCGTTCATTTATCACTCAAAACATTCTGGCTGTTCTTATTTTCCTACTACATATCGCATTCAGATGTGCCTGGTAAATAGCCAAACATCTCCTTGTTTAGTATCAAAATAAAAAAGTTATTCCAAATTTATTTATTTTGCTTAACATACAGCCAATGTATAAATTAATTTACACGATGAACAGTGATGACAAACATAAAACAAATTCTATATAATATAGTGTGACTGGTCATATACATGCATACATTACTTTGATGTAAATTCATGTTATGCTAAATCTTCATCACCTTCAAGCAAAATTTCCTTCGGTGCTCAAACAAATTCTGGTAATTACATATTGTATTGCTTAAAGGATTTGCAACTTCTATTTATAGGAGTATTTTTACAATAGTCACAGTAAATGTTCATAATTTAAAAAGTCCTCTTGCAACTTACTTTGTTCTTTAGAACATTTATACACACACTACTAATGAGGCTACCACTTTCACCTTTTCATAAAATGTCTTGTAAAATCAATAAATCTTTTAGTATTCTCATCATGTATAGTTTTTGAAAATCAAGCATTCGTATTGAGCCATCACACTCTACATAAATATTAATTAAAGGGTCATTATTAAAGATAATGTAATACATATTACCTCAAAAATCTTTTTTGCACTCTCTCATTCATATCAATTTATTTTTTTGTTAATGGGTTCGAAATTATGGAAATGGCACACTTTCATTCTTGAAGTATGTGCTGAGAAATGCAACATAAGAAACCAAGTAATTTACGCGCAGATATGGTATACATACATGATACGTGATTCGTTAAAGTCATATTGCAATCAAAATTTATGATAAACCTGTAATTTCTGTGTCCTGGTATCCTGATATCCTGGTCATTCATTGAGTACTTGAATTCTGACACATTCTTTTTTTCCTTGTATATGTAATTAATGAGCGGTATTCACTATTAAAATACAAATGATTTCTCTGTGAACAACCAATTTAATTATTTAAATCATTCTGTACTTCTGAACAATCGAGCAATGTATACACTCTTCTATGTATCTTAATCTCATGTGCAAACATTACACACTTTGTATAATGAATATACTGTGGCAGATTGCTTATACCTACAAGCAGAGTGAGAAGGACCTAAAATTGAGCCTTAATGAACTCCTGATAAGGCAACGTATTCACTTGATCTGTATCAAATGCTTTTTGGAAGTCGAGATAAAAGGCATGTACTCGAGAGCCACTATTCCTAACTGTGATAACATAATTTGAGAAATTTGTGACAACACATCTGCTTGCCATAGACCCTTGTTGAAATTCACCCAAGTGTGACTTTTTATGTATTTGGAATATAACGTGCTTACATGTTGTGCTCATTTGGTTGTACGCCATGTTTTCAGGGAAGAGATAGGTAGGGTTTTCCACTTCCATTCCAGCAGTGTTTTTTAAGTGACACCATCACATGGACTACCTTTCGTCTGGCTCCTACCCTTCGACCTATCTGGAATGGGTGGCCCTACCGGGAATGATTTAGAATCAATCCTACCAGTGCAGCTCTAGGGGTCATAGGAACACACAAACCTTTCCACAGCGACAAGGTTGTAGTCCCAGCTGTAGTGAAAGTGGGAGGAATGATGTTAAAATTGGTAAGGTTCGGGGATGATCAGGCGCTGATTAGCCAGTCAGAGAGGGGACTGCAGGCTCTAGTGGATGTATTAGTGGAGCTGTGCGAGGAGTATGGGATGAGGATTAGTCACAAGAAGACTAAGGTAATGCGGTTTTGTAATGCATCGTGAGCAAGGAATGTGAGAGTCAAGGTAAAAGTAGGGGGGGGGGAACTTGAGCAGGTAGAACAATTCAACTATTTGGGCAGCACATTAGAGGAAAACGGACACATTGGCAAGGACATCAGGAATCGAATTGCCTTAGCAAAGGAGGCGTTCATGAACAGGAAGAAGCTTCTGAGAGGATCGTTTGGTAAGAGTTTAAAAAAAAGGTTAGTGAAGAGTTTGATCTGGAGTGTAGCTCTCTATGGTGCGGAAACATGGACACTGAGGAAAGAAGACGAGAGAAGATTGGAAGCATTCGAGATGTGGGTATGGAGAAGGTGAGATGGATGGAGAGGAAAAGGAATGACGAAGTGCTGGGTATGGTTGGGGAAGAGAGGCAGCTTTTAGATGAGATACGGAGGAGATAGAAGGTATGAATGGGTGGAGTACTTAGCGGGGAGGGCATATTGAAAATGGTGTTAGAGAGTAGAATGTTAGGGAAACGAGGGAGGGGAAGGAAAAAAATAGGATTTTTAGATAGATTGAAAGGTAGTAGACCTTACGGTGAATTGAAGAAGACAGGCTGGAAGCAAAGGGAGGCTCCCAGATCACTCCGTTAGTAATCCATGGAAACCTACCTTAATCGGTGGAATACTATAATAATAATATCATATTGTGCATTCAGAAATTTTGGAAAAAAACGGACTATGGAAAGTATGGGGCAATAATTTTTTACGTATCTATGATCCTCCTCTCTTTTAAATTTGACAGACCTTGGCAATCCTCCAATTATTTGGAAAAATACCATTTTGAAAGGATACATAAATGATAAGGCATAATTTTGAGGCAAGAATATTTGCAAAACCTTTCATCAAATATGCTGGATTAGAGTCTGGGATGACAGGCTTTTATGTTTTTATCTTTTTGATTGGATTTACTGCACCATGCTTATCAATGCTGTTCATGCATTTATTACATGTGGAATAAGAAACTTCATCTGCGACTAATGCTATTACAGATGCTCGATTTTCATTTTTTTGTACTGACACAAAATATTACCTAAATGCATCAAGTATTTCTCTTGTTAAATCGGTCTTATGCCCATTTAATACCATGGCCTTTGCAGTACATTTAACAAATTTTTCATTTCTAGCAAATTTCCAAAACTTTCACTATTTCCAGGTCTTTACTTTCTTCTTTACTTTCTATAAATATAAATTAAAACTATCAATAATTCTTTTCTTAATTAACTCATCACATACTTCATACATCAGTGGTGCAGCTATGGGGGGATGAGGGGATAGATCCCCGCCCGAAGCCTCAGAAATAAAAAAATCTTAAATCTATTGTCTATTTTTGGCATGAAAGAACTGCATCTGCTTAAAGTTAAATATTGAGTGCCAAAATGATGTAAAATGTATTTCCAGGCATGTCATTTTTCAAAAATTTTCTGGACCCCCATATGCCTTGTGGTCATCCCATCCATCCAAAAGCATAGTACTAGTTATGTGACTGATGTACATTGTTTAGTGATTGGCTGGACAACAGTCACAGGGTATGACGAAGGTATGAAATTCACAAGGTGTGATAAGTCACAGGTATAACAGGATTCATATTTAAATCCTCCTTAAATCTGGGGACATATGCATCCATTGCTTCGAAAGAATAAGGATAAAAAATTTCTAACCCCAATTCACATAATTTATAGACTCAATGGCATTCCAATTTTACTGTTCAGTTCATTATATGGGATCAGGTAATCTTCTCCTTTAAAATTTGAAAAGTCACTGGAAATTCAGTGTTTTTTTTATTTTGCAATTACATACTTATAGTTCAATATGATCGGAGAGTGATAAGGATCTTCTCTGATTAATGGCAAACCATATGGGGTACACTTCATGCTGATTCCATCAGTATTATTAAGAACGAGATCAATTATTATGCCATGCAAAATCTCAATTCAATTTTTTTGCTTATGACTTATTTAATGTACAAATATCTAAAACTCCGCACAAATAATATTACTTGTTTTTTCTGATGACATAAATTTAAAACCATGGAAGTCAATCAGGAAAATTATCTCCTAATGCATTATATAATAGCACTTTCAATCACTTTGTCATAAAATTTAGAATAATTTTCAATACATGAATCTGGTGGAAAGTAAATTATTGAGAAATACAACCACCAATTTCTATTAACAAGGATTTTCATCCACATATTTTGATAATTTGTTTCCATTACTTGAAGTCTAACGAAAGAGTACATATTTTTTAATCATTACCATTACTCCACCACCAGGTTGTTCCCAGTCAGAGCTACATCTGTCTTTCGTGAAAATCTGGTGTTGAGCATTGGTACGAGGGTTGTACCAAAAGTAAGGTTCCCATATTTTTTACAAATACAAAACATTTTATTGATATTAATTTTCATGTCGTTGAAAAGCTTACACTTTTGCCTATTTTTCAACGTAGTCTCTGTTTTTTTCGACGCACTTTTAAAGACAGTGCTCCAGCTTTTTTTATCCCTAAGTTGAAGAAGTCTCCCACCAACCCGTTGAGGAAGTGTGTGACCTCTGCTCGGACTTCATCGTCGCTCTTGAAGCGTTTGCCACCTAAGAGTTTTGTTTCGGGGATATAATGAAATACCCAAGCTTCATCTCCGGTGACGATAGAGACCAACAACTTCTCCTTGTTGCCCCCCACCTTAAAATGTTGAAGAAATTTGCGAGCAGTGTCAAGGCGTTGCTCCATGAGTCCATCAGTCAGCATCTGGGGGACCCAGCAAGTACACTTCTTGCGATAACCCAACGTTTGTGTTGAAGTTATTTCAATTGTGCCGTGAGAAGCTTCAGAAATGCGTCCAACAAATTCACGGAAAGTGACCCTCCGATCTTTGAGCAGCTCACTGTTGATCTTCTGGACAATCCAAAACCGGTGGTCTTCCACTCCGTTCTTCATCGTGAACTTCCGTGCGGCCCTCAGCAAAAGCCCTGCAACATTTGTGGGCGTGCTGGACGGACATGCACTCTTGACCATAAAGTTCAGTCAGTTGCTGATGAATCTCCAATGGCGGTAACTTCCTTGCAAGGAGAAATCGGATTAATGCTCGATCCTTACACTTGGCGGGAACGGGGATCATCACTTTCATTGTTGACGGTTGCTAAGCAATAATGAGCAACACAGTGAATTGTGGACTGGCAGACTCGAGAGTAGGGGAACCACTGCTCATGGCAATGTTGTGGGATTTAGCCTAGCACCTTCGCTCAACAATGTAGCTCATTGGGAACCTTACCTTTGGTACAACCCTCGTACTTCTGAATCAGTGACACTGTCTAATAACCATGTTTTACTAAGAGAAACTGTCACAATCAAATTAAAAGATAGATTAAACATTTAATTTACTCTGTTTTCCTCTCACATCTTAATAATGATTTCGCTTGTTTTGCCTGTTGATTCATTTTGTATGATGTCATACGCAGGGCTGCCGACTTATTAAAAATATTTGGGGGGCCCATACTGGGGGTGTTGCCCTGGGATATTCGATAAATAGTGAGTTTCAAAGTTTTTTAAAAGCATTTTAGAAGAGTCATTTGATCAACATTAGAACCCTGAAAACTCGACTCTCGATAGCTTGACACTCCGGTAAAATCGAGAAGCCTGACATATTTTCTCCCCCGCCCCCCCCCCCCCCCAATAGCAACATTTTAGGGGGCTCGGGCCCCCTTAAGCCCCACGGAGTCGGCGCCACTGGTCATACGTTGAACTGAAACCCTTCTCTTCACCCACTTCAAAATTGTATATCACTTCCATTTCTGATGGAAAGATTCCCTACTCCACCACCCAACTGTAGATGCACCCCCCTCTTACCCAAAAATACTACAACTTTCTATCTCGCTTTAGGGCTCTTGTTAGATTATATAGCTTCCTGTTTTTTAAGGTCATGGATTTACAAAGAGATCTTGAGCTACCTTTACTTTTATCGTGATAAAAATTAATCAAGCCACGTGCGAAGTTGAAGAAAGTTTTATTTAAACTCATTATACACGTATATAAGACAATATCTCACAGTACAAAAAGTTACAATTGTGCTGATACAATTTTCGGCAATGCGGGCGGCCCCGCAAGAGTGCGCCCCCTCTGTATCCTCCACTGGATCCAGCTGAGTAAAATGCCACTGTGATTGTTGTGGTAAAACAACCAAACGCATTCAGGGATCAGTCTCAAGTGGTGCTTGTAACAAAAGCTTCCATATTGCGCGCAAATCCTGATGCGAGGAAACACTTTGAGATACTGAAGACCATCCATTATTTTGTAGTATAGAGGTCTAGGGTAATGTAGAGGTAGTTAATAGCTCGTCATCTGCTAATATCCTTTTTCCTCTAACAATAAGGATAAGCACCATAAAAATTGTTTTTATTCTATAGAAGGTTTGATATCTAACAGCTGCGGACGATTTTAACTGGAGAGCGCTAGTTTTTATGCTTCATTCAAAGTTGATAATGTTGGCAAAAATTGTAGTGTTGAACACTCTTTAGTTGGACAACCTAAACCTTGGGTTCAGGACGGTGAACCCCGTAGTGGTTTTGGCACTCAAATGCGCAGTTTTTCGAATTATCAGGTTATGCGTCCCGGTGGCTTCTAAGAAGGTGAAACGAAGGAAGAGTTGCGGATAGCGCGAAAACATTTGTGAAATAAGTGAGCGAGTGCCGACAACTCGTCGTTGAAGATTGAGATGGATGTTGAAGAAGAATGCGCGTGCATTTGTCGGAGTAAACAGAAATATTCCTACTGGTCCGTCCGAACAAGAGCCATTCTTGAGACTCGAGATAGCTGGTCGTCTGTCTGCCTTGGTTTTAATGTCTCGAACATCAGTGAACTGTCTCCGGTGCAAAAAAGGACAAATGGTAGAGCCTGAGCATTCTTAATTAACATCATATCAGATTCATTTTTAGATTACGTTGGCTTTCTTGATCTAGCTAAACGTGTGTGGGATACTCTAGAAAAGGTTTGCGATCGAACAGGTACACTACACGCGATACTGTTGCTTGACGAATTTTTGAATTTGAGAAAGGAAGACTGTATGATTATGACAGATTAAATTGCAAGGAAAATCAACCTACAACGTAGAGTTGCTAAATCAGGGTTGTTGGAACCACCTTACCGTAGTTTGGCGGTGTTGCTGATGGCCGGCCTACCAATGAACAAATAAGATGGTTTTATTCACAGTGTAGAGAAAAATGACGAAACCTTGACAACAAGTGAAATGAAACCTAGGTTAATATTAGAAGAGTAACGATAAATTACGAGAGATATTTTGTCGAACGGATAGATATGGGAATTCGTTTTTCCCCCGAACCATAAAGGACTTTAATAAACTTTTAAAAAAAAATTACTATTAAAGGGTTACCTATGGTACAGTGCAACTGAAATCTGAAAATTATGGAGTTAAAGTGAATTTAGATGTTGTATTATTTATGCCAGCTTAAGCTTTTTAATCAGATGTCAGTACGTTAAGTTGATTAAAAGGTTTCCAGTGTAAACATTAAAGGTATTTTGAATGTGTTTAAGAATGTGTTTGTCGTTAAATAGGTAGCGAGATATCAAGCTCGTGCCGGTTTGTTCAGATTCATTGTGACGCAACAGACTGGGCCATGTGCATAAGGATGCGCTTTGTAAAATTCCTGAGTTGGTATTATTAAGGTAGGTGATGGTACTTGTGATGTTTATGTCCAAGGAAAAATGAAAAAAAACAAGTATTCCGAAGGTAGGGATACATAGAGCGAAATGTGTACTTATTGGAAGTTATTCATTCTGATGTCGTTGGAAAGATTTTGCCGTTATGTGGTGGTGAGGATGTTAAAGAATAAAAGTGATGTCTTTTTGGAGTTTGTATAATTTCAGAAGCAGGCAGAAACTTTTCAGGGGAGAAAAATTAAGTTTTTGCAGAGTGACGGTTGGGGGTAGTGTATATATCCATGCAATTCCAAGAGTATGTAGATGCTAATGGTATAGGAAGGAGGTTAACAGTGCCATATACACCTGCTCAGAATGGTAAGGGAGAGGGAATGAATCTTACGTTCTTAATTACGGTTCGTTGCTTGCTGGTTGAATCTGGAATCCTGCATTATTTGTGGACTATACTGCAGAATAAATTAGGAACAGACGCCCCTCACGTGATATTGATAAGATTAATAAAATTCCTTGGGGAATTTGAAGGAAAGAAACTATGACTAAGGATGAGTTAGAGAAGATGAAAGTATTCGGTTGCCAGGCATGGATAGCAGTTGCAAATGGAAAAATAAATGAAGGCGTATTTGTTGGACATCCAGAAGAAATCAAAGGTTATAGTATTTGGAGTTTATGCCAGAAGCGAGTAATTATTAGTAGAGATGTAGTGTTCAATGAAAGGATGTTTCCTTTTAAAACAATGATCATGCTGAGATTGAGCCGGTGGGAAGAAAGTCGGAGTTTCAGTTTTTAGATGACTTATCCAACAAAGTTGTGGAATAAAATAAGCCTGAAAACAATGAGTCAATTGTTAGAGATGAGGAGATTGTGAGGTTTCTAGACGGTGATGGTGAGATCACATCCATGAGTGATGAAACCAATAAGGGGTCTTTTGTCCCTGGGGGAGACCACCAGGAAGTACCTGCACGAGATGGGCAGAGGAGCGACCTTCGTTATAGTGGTCGATGAGGGTGAGGCGAGCAGCACCACAATGTCCATGCGGCAATGACTACACTGCATTTGCAACAAGTGTTGTGTTCCCTCATGAGGATAGTGACCCAGAGAGCTATTGACAGGCTATGTTTAGGAGAGTGGAGAGAGAATTGGAATGTTTTAATTTTTTTACCATATGCCACTTAATATTTCAGCTGAAAATTTTCACATTGTCATGGTAAAAATACCAAGGAAAAATTATAGCATCGTAAAATTAAATAGTATTTATTTTGATGATACATGGAACATCTTTACCCCAGTATTGCGAAGTGCTTCCTACCTTGAGAATGAATGTTTAAATTCCAGGACTGCTTTTTCCTATCATTTTTTTCTTTTTCTATTTTAGTGGAATGAAGCAATATGTCTGTTCAGGAATGGAATGCCTTTGAAGAGACATAGAAAGCACATAAAACTCTATGACAGCTGCTTTACTGGAGGGGAGGCAGTGTCATGGCTACACTCTACTCTGAAAGATAATCCAAATTTTGGGCAAGAAGTTACAAAAGACAAAACTCAACAACTGTTGAGCAAGTTTTACAAAGTTGGTGTTTTTCAATCTGTAAGCAATGGAAGTTCTGATAACTTGGAAGCATTCAAAGAAAATGAATTATACAGGTAAGGTCTTCTCTCTTGCTCTTCCCTTTAGATCTTATGCTGATCAGTGGTGGCTTTGGTATCAGTTTTTCCTTGTGAACAAAAATCATTGCTGTAGAGTATTCTCTTCACTAGCGTTACTATTTTAAAACCAAAACGCCTACAATTTTGCTAAATGCCTAAACCATACCAAATAATAAATTTTGTTTCAGGTTTTGCTGCCGGTCCCCTTTGAGAAATATTCAACTCTCTTCTCTTGCGTCATTAAGTAGCCAGAATCCTTCTAATAAAGGAATAACTGGGTCTAGATCAAAATGTGCCATTAGCCAAAAGTTTCCGAAGCGGTCACCCTCTTTCCAGTCTCACTACTTGGAAGAAATCAAGTCCAGAGCAGAGTCTAACCAACTGAAGCAAATGGAAATTGAAGAGGTGTGGAAAACTGTTGTTTTGGGAAGGTGAGGTTAACCATTCTACATCAGTGTCATTTTGAATCTCAATCTTGTATTTTATTTTATCCTAGTGGCACCCTCAGTAGCATTGGTTTGGTATATTTTTTGTGAGAACTGTCTATGACTTCCTTTTGTATTTATAATTGAATTACCATGTGCATTTAGACTGGCATCGGAAATAATATTTCCTGTCCCATTAATTGTTTATTGATAGGACTTATATAGGGATCTCCCTTCTCTGGACATTTTCTCAAATGATGATGCGAATATGTGCGCTAGAAAAGTAAATTATATTTCTTGCTTACATTTCTCCCTGTATGCGGAGGTGATGTTATTAGATGATGATTTGGAGGTACTCCCAGCTAAAGAGTATTTGAAGCCAGCAGCATGTTATTGTGAGAAATGTTAGCAGCTTTAAATTATGAACAAATTTGTAGCTCCATAAAATGAGATCATCCTTGTGGAATCCACAAAAGATATTAATATGGCTGATCCTAGAATTTACGTAACTAGCTTGAAAATGACTAAGTTGACCTGTTTAGGTCGTATTAAGCAAAAGACATTGATTATGTAAAGATCTTATTTCTTGCAGCAAAATTTGATTTGCTCAATTTTAAGTATGTTATGTATTTTAAATTAATCTTGTAGAAATTAATTGAAAATTTGCATTGGTCAGTTATTGTGCTGAAGAGTGTAATGATTTTATCCTTTAGGTTACAAGCCTTATTGGGTTCTTTGAATGTGGATGACTTACTGCCATCAAATCAAACAAGTGGTGCAAGGATCATGAAGAATGCATGCTTGACCAATGGACTAGCACCATATCAGTCTTTTAACAGGTCACAGCTTTTTCCTCGATGGATATTGGCAGCAATGAAGTCTTTAATTGACTGTAAGTTTTTCCTTATGCTAATGTTAGTTTGTTGGTGTGGTGAAACAAATTTTTATCCTGGAAATTCCAGGTGTAATGGACATGGGATAGTAATAAGTGGAAATTATTTTTTGCTAATTTCTAATAATTAGGTAGCCAGTGAGCTCTATTGATGTTAGAGAAACTTCTTATTTATGTGAATCCAAAGGCTTTTATTTGTATGTAGAAGTTATGGTTTCCTTTTCATTAATTCATTTTTCATGCATTCTACATGGGCAATGTATTTAAGTTGGCTATTCAATCAAGCCCCATTGGGGAATGGATGGTAATAGGCTAACTTTCTATTTGATGTGGGGTGGTAAAAAATATGCTCACCTTGATCGTGACTTCACCATTTGGCCTCAGGAGTAGAAGGAAACCTGAGACATGCAAATTGTGTCCTGAAATGAATGCTACTTTCTTATTCCATTTCTATCCTTTCAGGAGGCCTAAATGTCTTTCATGTGATTGTTATATTAGTTTTTATTATATTAATGGCTCTGAAACAACCATAGCTTTCTCTTTTTAGCACTTACAGGGAAGAAGGAATTAGAATCTATTTGCCAAAACCGACTGTACTCTGTTAAGTTTTAGATGGCATCAAACTATGTTGCTAAATGTTTTTGGGCGCAACAGTAAAAGTAGTCTGTTGGGAGCAGGTGACTTTGTGAAGCAACTGAATGTTAAAGATTCTTGCGCAGACAGAAAAGCCTTAAGTTGAAAATAGGTATTTGTTTTGCGGTAGAATTTGGAACTCCCTTTTTTTAACTCCTGGCTATATTGGTTCTCAGCATCTTTAATGCAATTATGGACAACTTCTTTCATAGAAATTTTACGGAATTCATGATAAATTGCTGCAAGTTATTGGAATTGATGTAATGCCTTAATTGTATTGTTACAAATAGAGAATGGGAAAAGTCTTTTGAACTTTCGTTAAATTGGGACATTTGTACTTTTAAATACATATATAGTTTCCCAAATTCCATCACATGAAAAATTTTAATAACTTTTGATCGAGGCATTTTCATTGTGCCGAAAGTAGTTTTTTAAATAAAAAAAGACTTTTCTGGGACTCTCTGTGATGCCCAAGTTATTATGTACTTGATGTGGTGTTTTGCACTTCTTTTACAATTAAGGCATCGACTGGTGTGTTTACCATTTCAGGGCCTCATCTGAGCAGAGGTGCCAGCTGTTCTATTTGGTACCCAGGGTTTCAAGTGGATGTGTTCAAAGTTATAAAGGATTACTTTGTCAACTTAGAATCCCCATTGATATCTACCTTCTTATATAGTGCGTTCATTAACTCTTATGCTTATGTGGAATATGTGGAATCATTGCCTGAATTTGATGAATGTGAATCTAACTATGAAGATTTCCAGGATAAGAGTTGTCTTCCAAGTAAATCTCAAGAAAATCTTGTTTTGAACATGACAGCATCAGGGCCAAATTTTGACTGCCACCATCAGCCTATTTATTATCCTGGTAAACATAGGGAAAGTGTGAGCTGTTACAATGACTCTTATAGTGATAACTGTGGTTCCACTTTAAGAAGGTCGAGAAGTAGAACTCCTGTGTCAAAAAAATCAAGTTTTTCTGTAGTTGTAAATGGAAATGAAGCTTCTCAGTGTTGGAGTGAATCTCAGTTTTACAGTGCAAAAAAGATTTTATCTTCGACTCTGCCTCCTAATGCTTGCTTTGAAACTGCCTTCACTTCTGATAGCCCTGTAACACGTATAATTCCAAGGAAAGTTGTTGAAAGTATCCACGTTTCCCATACAAACCGAGAAAAGGATGGCTTAAGCCAGAAATTGCAATACTGTGACCCTGACCCTGATTCCATCAAAAAATCTACCAGTAGTCATCCATGTAATTCATCTGTTATTCTGTGCAATATAAGGCGCAACTCAAGTGCTCCTAATCTTCTGGATGCTATTAATTCAACTAGTGTAGAAAATATGCATGGATGTACTACAAGGACTGGGAGAGATGGAAAAATCAGAGATGCCCAGTTTAGTGACTCCGTTGGTTTTCCTCAAGTGCAGTGCAGTGATGCATCTCATCATAGCTTTTCAAATTATAATCTTGAAACCAAAAGCCAATCTCCATCAGTGAATAAAATTAAACGAACCAAATCATTTGCACATGATGGTGCTCAGCAGAGGTCAATCAATAGGAGGAAGTATCCCAGTGATTGTGGACTTAATGAGAAACTTCATCACGTTCGTAATAAATCTGGTGGGTATGTAAACATTGCACTGTCAAACTCAGTAGATGAACTTGATGAATCCTATAGCTTTGATCATTTACTAAGGGAAGATCTAGATTACGACAAAGCATTAGAAACCCTTCATAAGTTGATCAAGTGCAGTTATAGAGATGCAGATTCAGTGAGTTTTTTGGAGGGCAAAGGAAGTGATGCATATGGAAATCAGAGCTGTTCGAGCACATCTAGCCTTTGGTCATACCATACTGCCGCTTCTGGTGAGCAATCATGTAGCTCAAGTGCAGCAGCTACTTCTCCTAATTTAGTGTTGGACCATAGTAAAAAGAGTCCAACTGCTGAGGAGTTAATGAACAGCGGTAAGTGAAGAATTCATTTTTAATTTCTTGTCCGCAGTTAAAGTCTTGCTTGTAAGAATTGAAAGGTACATTGGTCTCAGCATTGAAATAATAGTTAAAAATTTTTTTCTTTAAAATTTTCAAATGTGTTTTATTTTAAATTTCATGCAATTTTTGGGAAAAAGGAAAATACCTATTCATTAAAGGTTATCGACCTTTTGTCCTCTTCTTCCACAGTAAAAGTTAGCGTTTGCTATTCAGACATCCTATTACCCTCAATAAAGTCATGCTAAGTATGTGTTAAAACTTGTTACTATTTCAATTTTTTGTGATCAATTGTGATTTTTCATTATTCACATGTGCACTACTTCTAATTAAAAACGGATATCATGCTATATTTAGTGAAATTAAATTCAAATTTCCCCATTTGTTCAAAAATGTCAACCAGTCACCATATTCCTTTTGTAGTGTGCTGTTGGAAAATGATTTCTGTTCTCCTCCTCATCTTACTAGACCGTATTGTTTTGTATTGATAAATTAAAGAAATACATCACCAGTGCAATTATAGAGTAATGACCAGGAGTACTTAAAGCAAATATATAAATAGCAGATAAGATAAATTATGGTGGTGTGGAAGATAATATTTGAGTAATTTTTACAAAAAAATTGATTGTGTGGTTGTGAATGGATTATCATCATCATCACTGGTCAACAATCCTAGGATTGGTTTGACGCAGCTCTCCACTCAGTTCTCCTATCAGCTAATCTTTTCACACCTACGTATTTCTTCTCTTTCACATCTCTCTTTACTTGTTCCATATATTTTGTTCGGGGTCTTCCTTTTCCATTCTTGCCTTCCACTTGTCCTTCGACGATTGTCTTCATCAGGCCATCATGTCTCAAGATGTGGCCTATAAGGTTGTTCCGTCTTCTTATTAAGGTTTTCATGAGGCTTCTCTTCAGTCCTACCCTTCTTAGGACTTCCTCGTTACTAACTCGGTCGATCCATTTGATTTTCATCATTCTTCTGTAGCACCACATTTCAAAGGCCTCTATCCTTGCTTTCTCCGCTGCGGTCATTGTCCATGCCTCACTTCCGTATAGGAGCATACTCCAGATGTAGGATCTTATAAATTGTTTCTTTACTTCCATATTTAAGTTTCCCGCTGTAAGCAGGTCTCTCTTTTTGTGGAATGCTCTCTTCGCCTGGGCTATTCTGCTGATAATTTCTTTCTTGCTTCTCTCATCACTAGTTATCTTGCTTCACAAATAACAGAATTCATCCACCTCTATCAGTTTTTGCCTCCCTATTTTAATGTTGATCTTGACTTCTTCTCTTCTGCTGCATACTAAGATCTTGGTTTTCTTCGTGCTTATTTTCAGTTGATATCTACTCATTACCCTACCCATATTAACCAGAATATTTTTCAAATCCTTCTCTGTTTCTGCTATAACGGCTATGTCATCGGCAAATCTTAGCATGCTAATTTTTCTCCATGGATATTCACTCCCAATTCCTTTTCTTGGATTTCATTAATGGCTTTTTCAATGTAAACGTTGAAAATTACGGGTGACAATGTACAGCCTTGTCGCACTCCTTTCTTAATTCTTGCTTCTTCACAGCTGGGCCCTGATTTTATCACGGCTACTTGGTTTTTGTATAAACTGTGGATGATTCTTCTGTCATTATAAAGAACCCCAATTTCCTTTAGGATTCCAAGCATTGTGCTCCAATCCACATTGTTAAATGCTTTCTCTAAGTCCACAAACGCAATGAATGTTGGCTTTTTCTTTTCCTTCTCTTCTCTATGAGCAGTCTTAGGGCCAATATTGCTTCCCTTGTGCCTTTGTTTTTTCTGAATCCAAATTGGTCCTCATCCAAGTACTCTTCTGCTTTTCGTTCTATTCTTCTATAGATGATCCTTGTCAGTATCTTTGACGCATGTGTAGTAAGGCTTATGGTCCTAAAATCTTCGCACTTCTCCGCTCTTTTCTTCTTAGGAATAGGGATTATAATGTTCCTCTCGAAATCCTTTGGTATCTCACCTGTCGTATACATTTCACTAATGATTTTGTATAGCTGGTTCAACGTCTTCTCTCCTGAATTTTTAATTAGTTCTGCAGGGATGTCATCAATGCCAGGCGCTTTATATATCCTGAGGTCTCTTACAGCCGCATCAAATTCCGATCTTAAAATTGGGGCTCCCATGTCATCGGCATCCACTTCCCTCTCATTTTCGATAGCATTTGTGAATGGATTATGTGGATAAAAATTTTGTTGGAAAACAGTAGAGATATGTATGGAAGTGTAGTATTACTATGGAAGAATTTTTGTAGCTAATGCTTAAGTGAAACTTGACTTTATTGCCATGGTTACATTAGGCGCCCTTAGAGTTGGGAACCATGATTTTATATACCTTTGTATTTTTTGTGAAATGTTCATGCACTTATTCAATGAAATATGAATGCTCTATTTTAGGAATTCGTACTGTCCAGGGTGTACAGCTGGGGCTTGATATTTTTCAGCTATTGCTGCTTCTATTGCCTCCTGTAAATAGGTATAAATTGCACTTGTTGCTTTACTTCATGAGTAACATAATTAATAATGGAGGACTGGTGTTGCAAGATGGAATTTGCACCAAGACCCTGGTAAGTGCATGCTTCATAATTTCTAATGGAATGCAACTTCTCATTAGCTGCATTAATTTTAGCTGTGTGTAACTATAAAATACTCTCATTTCAGCTGTTGGACACATTTACTCATAGTGTTCTCCGTCCTATTATTAATACCAAGGGAGATGAGGGTCTTGCTCGTCGACTTCTCAGCTTTTTTCTAGACAATCACCAGGCATTATTTCAGGTATCTTCTGGACTCCAATCTGAAGTTAATGCTCATCTTGTACAGCTTCCTCACCAGGTGTGTATAGAATACTTCCGTGAAAACTTGGTGCCTGGTTCATTCTACCTCAAGTGAGATGTCCCTTAGAGTCTCAGATTTTGATCAATATTTGAGTTCTGATGTTCATGACCGTAAATTTAATGAATAGTTTGTGTAAAAACTGTGCAATGCATGCACATTTACAGTTTTTCATATACCTATGTGCCAAAAACCTATCCTGAATCATACTATTTCTTATATCCCTGCTATTAATTGTCATACAGGCATGATAAGGGTTCTTGCCACTCAGGAAATCATGTAAATATCGGGGTAAATACAGTGAATATGTAATAGTCAGAGAAACCTCAAGGTAGGCATTTTGATGCCATCCTGGCTGTGTGGCACAAGCTAGTTGCTATGTACATACATGTCTTAAAAATGTGGGAAACTTAAAAATTTCAGTTAATGTGTAAGGGAAGGAGTGGGTGATTTTTTAAATTTCCTTGCTGGCATCTCTCTCAAAACATTGGCATTAGCTTGTGTGCCTTATTGCTTGTGGTGGAGCTTCCTTGTCTGAGGAATTAGGATGCTCCAGAGAGCTATGTCTTGATGACTTCACTGCTCATATTGTCTGCTATGTAGTAACATTTTTGTCTACTGTCGAGTGAGTGATGAAGAATGTGAACCAGCTAACATTGGTTAGTGGCTTGGCAGTTGGTTTTGAATTTATCAAAATATACCCATTAAAGTCATTAAAATTACTGAAATGTTCAGTAAGAAATTAGAAAAAAATCAGTCAGTTTGAAGATTGAATAGTGCACTAACCCTAATGTACTTGCCACTACTCAACTTTTTTATACCACTACTACATCTTGTTGACTATCATTCATAATATATCATGCTACGTTTTTCAATCAAATCCTGAAATAGGACTGCTTTGTCATTGGCATCAAAGGAGGGTAAATCTAAAAAATTGACTTGAAATCTAGGAAAATCAAGGAAATTGAAAATATATAATGTAGACTCTCATTAATACGAACAATGTTATTGCAAATTTCTCGTTTTTATGAAGTAAATCATTCGTCCCGGCCAAACGGCTAATCCAATCTGAAAAAGAATCAGTATTATGAAATTTTCAACATTAGGTAATTACAAATCTCAGTCTCGGTCCCCACAGTTATGAAATGAACTTTATTATGAAGTTCCGAAGCTCTTTGTATCAAATATGGAACTCCATTTGTAAAAAAACTTTTATTTCTCCAAACTCAACTCAATGCAGCAGGTATTAGACAAAACTGTCAAAAAATAAAACTAGTGATAAGCAAAGATACAGCCTGTCACCCCTCAAATCATAAATCCAAGCCCAAGACATAACAGATATTTTATGACAATAAAAAATCACAATATTTGCTCATTCCAACATCTCTCCTTGTCTTTCAATTCAATGTTCTGCAATTAATTAATCAATGAACAACCAAAAGAAATCTTTTATCCAATGCTCTTTCTAATTATGGTAGTTTTTCATCTGGTAATGCTTTCGTGAATAAAGCAGCCTCCTTTCTGGTTGAGGGAACATATGATACCCATACTTGACTTGATATCTACAACTCCGAATTAGCTGAAAATTTTCATAGGGCTTTCGCTGAACTAGTGTGCTAATAAACAGTAAAATTCCACTTCACATTTTTTTAGGGTAATAAGAGAAAAATTGTAAATTCCAAGATGGCCACCAGTAAGAGAGCACGCAAAGCTTCAGCTCCTATGTTTTTTTGTATTTTTGCCTTGAGTTTTGCACTCTCTGTAAATATTGTGGTGCGTGTATCTACAGTTGTGTGCACTAACCAATCACAGCCTTTCTCGTATTCATTACCAATAGTGTTGTTTGAGTACAGAAGTTTTTCACAACTTTCGCTGCGAGTGGTTTCTCTCCCTCTGACCTCTGTCACTCGGGTGCCCATCCGCCCAAGCCTCGGCGATCCCTCGGCCACTCTCCTGCAGCCTCGACACCATACCCTCGGTGTGCAGTTGTGGTGCTGCTGCTAGTGATTCTCTCAATCCTTAACCCTGGCCCTCCCAGTGCTTCCCAAGTGCATTTGTACCATCAAAATGTGAGAAGTGTAAAAAACAAACTTTCTACTGCCGATTCCTGTTCACAAGAGTTCTCTCAGTTAGACATTATTGCACACTCTTAGACCTGGCTTAATCCTGCCGTGACTGTGAGTTATCTTTTTCCAACTCCCATTCAGTGTACCGACGGGATTGACTATCCAGAGGTGGTGGTGTGCTCCTTGCCATCAATTCACAGTTCACCTCAAAACGCCGCTCAGACCTCGAGACGGAGTGCGAAACGGTGTGGTGTGAAGTTCATCTACCCACTAGCGAATGTGGAAAATTAGAGAAAGTTTTTGTTGGTTGTTTTTATCGTCCCCCCGTGAGTGATATTAGTGTGCTTGAAAACTGTCTCGACTCGGTATTAAGGGCTGTTGATCTCAGCCCAATTATCTTGATGGGAGATTTTAATTTGTCTATTCGCTGGGATTCCTCAATGTCCGGCCATTCTCTCAACGCAGACGATAACTTTTTCTTGGAACATTTTATCCATGCTCTTCGCCCACTGCAACATAGCCTCCACAACACCCGTGACCTGGCAATGTTGGACCTACTCCTTTCTATCATTACCCCTGAGGCTATCACCCACGGGCGAAATATTTTTGACTCGGACCACAAGTCCCTGGATGCGACTTTCCTTTTTAAATGTTCTCGAAAGCTCCGCAGAGCTCAACCCACGATCCCCACCCAGTCTGGGCAAAGGCTTGCTGGAAGGACATTAACCACTGTATCAACGTAATACCCTGGGGTGTAGTTTCCTCTTTGTCCCCTTAAGAAGCAGTGGACTTCCTCTCCCGTGTCCTTGAGAGCATCACAAAAGACTGTCCTGATTGCCAGCCCCAAGACGAAAAAATTCCCATTCTGGTTTAAAATTGAAACAATCCACATTATAAAAAACAAGAACCGTGCCTGGATTTTAAAGTCATTTCCCAATGCCCACACTCGCCGTTCCTTTTCTGACCTATGCCATTATTCAAAAACCCTGATCCATCGAGATTATTAAATATGTGCCCAAATCCACTGCTTTTCTGTTACATCCAATCCAAAGAAATTCTGGTCCTCTGTCAATTGTCGTCGTAACCGACCTCGCATTCCGAATACCATTTCATATAATGAACTGAGCGGAGTAGATACAGAGAGATCTAATCTATTTCTTAGATTCTTTTCTGAATGCCTTAAACCCCCATCTAATTACCCTCTAACCCATGATCATGCACTTATTCTGAACACCAATCGCTGCCTATCCCAAATTCAAACCGACCCTTGGGAAGTCTACTCATATCTTTGCAAGATTTCCCCCCATCGTTCCCCTGGTCCCGATGGTCTCAGCCCTAATCTCATAGAAAACTGTGCTTCTTCCCTAGCACCACCTTTATCCATAATATTTAACCGTTGTTTTTCTCTCTGTGTTTTTCCACTGCAATTTAAATTTGCTAATGTCACTCCAATTCACAAGTCAGGGTCGAAAAGTAATGTCTCCAATTACCGTCCTATTTCTCTACTGCCAATTCTCTCATCAGTCTGCGAGAGAATTATTGTAAACAGACTATTATTTCACGTCCGCTTTTCTATCCTCCTGCCAGCACGGCTTTCTCCCTGGGCGATCATGCTTAACTAATTTGTCAGTTTTCCAACACCATGCTGTTGCCTCAATATCTAAGAAAGCCCAACTTGATGCAGTATTTCTTTACTTCTAAAAGGCCTTTGATTCCCTCAATCATAATCTCCTCCTTCATAAAATCAGTAATGGGTCTAATATCCATGGTGATTTTTTCAGCCTCTAGTCTAGCTTTATTAGTGACAGAAACCAGCGCGTCATTCTTTCTGGCGTCTCATCTAGTTGGTCTCCTGTAACATCAGAAGTTCCCGAAGGCAGTGTTCTAGGACCATATGTATTCAATTTATACATTGACGACTTAGCCTCCCTAATTCCCACCTTGCAAGCCCACATGCTGTTTTACGCTGACGACTGCAAAGTTTTCAAAATCCATTCACACTCCCTCTGACTGCCACGAACTGCAAAACGCTTTAAATACCATTTCACGCTGGTTTCTTACCTGGGAACTAAAGCTCAATGAGTGTAAGTGCAACACCATGTCCATCAACCTAAAAAAATTCCCCCTTAACTTCAATTACCGTATAAGCTTGTGTAAGAGGCGCACACGTGTAAGAGGCGCACCCCCATTTTGAGGATCGAAGCTATA
Source organism: Ischnura elegans (assembly GCF_921293095.1). NCBI lineage: Eukaryota > Metazoa > Arthropoda > Insecta > Odonata > Coenagrionidae > Ischnura > Ischnura elegans. Next base: position 69,929,450 of record NC_060259.1, on the reverse strand, counting down.
AAGAAAAAAAAATTTTTCGACTTTTTTTATCCTATCGTGCGGTGTAGCAGACGTATGCCTGGAATTTCGACAGTTATCGAAATATCCTCTTTCAGTACTATTTGAAAAAGGAAATTTTGATAACTGCGGCGGCATAAGAAGGAGTAGAAAGAGTTCCGATCCTCTCTTTGCATACGCCATCGCTCTACGTTGCTTGTCCTACTCACGAACAATTTTGTTTAAAAGCTCTTTCAGTACTATTTGAAAAAGGAAATTTTGATAACTGCGGCGGCATAGGAAGGAGTAGAAAGAGTTCCGATCCTCTCTTTGCATACGCCATCGCTCTACGTTGCTTGTCCTACTCACGAACAATTTTGTTTAAAAGCTCTCGCAGGAGTATTGCAATAGAATTGCAGCTGTGGAAAATTTTAAGGCAAAACACGACAGGCAAATGGCATGAGCTTTCCCAAGAGATTGAACAACAATCGGGGCAATCTCAGCGCCGTAGGATAATAACCACGTCGTACATTTAAGGCCCCTTGCACACACACCGATTTTGGACGGCCGGTGAAATATCGGCCGTCCACATTCCAATAGTGAACAATGGGAGAGCATTGGAGCTTGCACACGTACCGACCACACGCCGGCACCGGCAAAATGCCGGTTAGCTGCCGGCTATTGTCACTGTGGATCGCCGGCGCCGGCTCAAAAACTTAGCAACGTATCGTTTGACCGGTAAAAACCGGCGTGTGTACAAGCATCGCTTCGCCGGTAAAATGTCGGCCAATATTTTACCGGCCGTCCAAAATCGGTGTGTGTACAAGGGGCCTAACGGAACTACACTCGGCTCTCCATCAGCTAATGCCTCTGCCGTTTTTTTCCTTTCCGAGACTCCACAGCAAAATATCAAGTTACAGGGGAACAATGGAAACGTGTTTCATCCCTACCCCATTCCACCAACTGACCTTTTTCGGTCTACCAGGTTCAATTCCCCGAGTTTCTGGAGGTCAAATGCTACGTGAGTCACCTTCTGAGCTCAAAGATATCTCGATATCTTTCAGCAATTGTATGACACGCACGAGGTTCTAAAAAGAATTAGACCTAACGCGACGTATATCTTACAGCATTTAAGTTTTTTGAGCTCTAATTGATTGACACAAAGATTTATAGCTAAAATAAGGCTACTAATATTCAACATAGTCCAAACAGCACAATTTCGGAAGAAACAAGCGTAGCATAAGCGCATTCAAACAAGACGAGACGGACTGGAAACTCAGGCAACGCAAACTGCGTATATCACATTGCTGCGCCTTCGCCCCTTCGCTTTAAAGGCAACGACGTCACATGCAAGATCGGACGTGTTCTTCCCTTGCTCCTTCGCTCGTAGCTTTAAATACGGAGGGGAGGGAGCCCTCTTCCCCTCGACCTCTCCTTCAGCGCTCTTCACTTATAAGCATTTCCGATTTCTTCTGTCCACCATTAAGTCCAACAATGAGCACACTCGTTCGAATTTTTTAAACCGCAGGTTTTGACACCAATATTACTATATGCAGTATAAATGCCGCGGGATGCCCACTCGTGTAAATACATTTAGCGCGCGCTCCGGAGCGAATCACCCCACGCGATCTTTTCAATGTTCACCTCTGGGGTACCGACGTGACGGCGCGATGCTTGCAAGAAATTCAAACAGGAGCATTTTAAAAATACGTCACTAAGGGAGAAACTCCCCTGCCTGCCGCTTGATTTTGACCCAGGGTTTCAGATGACTGACTCACGCTGAAAACCAAGGCCACTCAGTTCCCCTTGAACTTGCAACCGTGAAGGGGAGGGGGGGAAGATAAGAAGTTTGTGTAAGAGGCGCACCCCCATTTTCGGCTGCAATATTTGGGAAAAAAGGTGCGCCTCTTACACGCGCTTATACGGTAAACTTTAAACTCAATACCCGTGAATTGCAAGTCGTCAGTGAAGGATCTTGGGGTACTAATTGATACTAAACTAAATTTCTCCGATCACATAGAAACAGTTAAATCTAAGGCCATGTCCCTTTTAGGCCTACTATACAGATACTCAGAAATTAAAGATCCACAAGCTCTTCGTTGCTACTTTTCAACAATTGTCCTTCCTGTGATAGCCCATTGCTCTCCTATTTGGGCGATGTCAGCTCTGTCAAATCTCTCTGCCTTTAAATCTGTTACTAACTTTTTCTCAAGTATAGTTAAATATAGAGTACCTCACATGCGTAATATGCCCACTAACACCATTCTAACTTTTCCCTCCATTCACAATCTTCCTTCTGTATGCCTTAAAAGTGACCTTAAATTTATATGCAATATCCTCAACTCAATCACAGACTGTTCTGAACTCCTTTTTTTTCTTAATTTCGGAGTACCCTCCCGCATCCACTCACTGCTCCACTCACCAGATTTGATAGCATGACTGCTCGACTGAGCCCTAAGAGACTATTCTGTCCCCTCTGTGTGGAGCATTTTGGTGGGACATTTGTTTAGAAGGGTCTCATGGATTATCAAACACTCTGCACCTTTTTTGACCCTTCCTAGCGGAGACTCTGCATTACCTCAGACTGCGAGGGTAGTTGGGCTCCCTTCTATCCACGTTTATAAACCTATCTTTGGCATTAGTTCCTGGTGTGAACGTACCAGGTACGTTCACTACAGTGAAAGGGTTAATCCTCTTGAAATAAATAAAAAAATTCTCAAAGTTTAAATAAACCTTGGCTGAATACAGCTCTTAGGATTCAGCAGCTTCAACTGACCTCAACACTCATTGACTGCTAAGAATTGCTTAATGGGTTTGAAATGGTTTGCAACTCAAGGCCAGTCACAAATAAATGCGTGCATGGTAGAAATTGTATTATTCAGTGCCAACGATGGCTAAAATTCTAGGGGAATAACACCTGATGGGCACTTACAGGGAATCCTACTGACATACAAATACATCACAATGACATCTATGGTATTTAAGCTTTTAATCCCTACATAATTGTGCTCGTAACCCAAATTCCTTTTGTTACTAGAGTAAATTTGGTCAAATATTCCCGTAAGCAGAGATGTTGGTTTGGAAGTCTATTGAATGAAATGATATTTTGGTACCAAAGTAGTTACACAGTGGAAGCTTGCTTTAGTGAGTGTGGTATATAATTAGAATTGCATTGTAATAAGTGATGGGCCGTGAGCAATAAAAAGGTCTATGATTGACATGTAAAAAAAATTGGATACAGCAAGGCCAATAAGTCCCTTTTGCCATATGAGCTATTGACCTGCAAACATTGATGTTAGAAGGTTTCGGCAGTTTGACAAGCTCTAGAAAAAAGGACATTCTCAGCACTAAAAATTGTACTGCAAGTAGCTCTTAAGTATTCAACTTAGAAATAAAATTTTATTGGTGAGTCTCATTTCCTTCATAAAAATTTGTGGTGTTAAAAAGTTAGTATTGACAAATTTTTCCTGAATTTTTATGGAAAGATTTTGACTGAGTGTTTTTTAAGATAGAAAATTCCTAAAAATGGTATCCTAAAGTTCAGTTCCTGCTGAGCACACTGGTTTTCAAATTATTCAGATATCTTTTAAAATAGCTTCGAAATTAAACTTTACGCAAACCATGTTTTCAATCAAAATTTGCCCAGCCACCCTTTTAAAAATGGCTGCCTTCAAAAAAGTATGACTTGTAAATTTTTTTTGATAGCATTTTGTGATTTTCTACTCGTAGACAATAAAGGATAAAAAAAATCAGGAAAATTAAAAATGCCGAGCAAACTTGCCTAGGTGATTTGAAGTGGATTGACCAATTATGCTTTGTACCTTCACTAGCCAGTTGCTTGCTGTAGTTAATTTTTTTCTATTTACCAGAAAATCAGTTGTTGAGGTCTTATAAAGACCCGCTGAATTTCGCCGATAGGCTTTAAATTCATGTCGGGATGAGCTGCGTAGCATGTGTAGTATGCTGTTCAGCCATCTTTGGTGCTCCAACAGAAGCTACTTTTGTTGTCTGAGGATATTTGATGGCATTCCTTACCTATTCTATTACAGAAAAAATTGAGAAGCAGCTTATCGTGAGCTAAGGGGCTTATAAAAGGCAAGGGTAAGATTTTAGGGAAGAATAATAATAATAATTAATGTATTGTTTTAGGACCTTGTCCTATGGAGCATATCAAATTTTACAGTTAAGTCTTAGCAGTGAACAACATAGAAAAGTGAAAATACAATTTAACAGTATTAATGACAAACATATTACAGTATTTTAATTACAATCATATTTTTCGAGTAAATAAATGAAAATGTTTGTCTATTTACTCGAAAAATATGATTGTAATTAAAATACTGTAATATATTTGTCATTAATACTGTTAAATTGTATTTTCACTTTTCTATGTTGTTCACTGCTGAGACTTAACTGTAAAATTTGATATGTTCCATAGGACAAGGTCCTAAAACAATACATTAATTATTATTATTATTATTATTATTCTTCCCTAAAATCTTACCCTTGCCTTTTGTAAGCCCCTTAGCTCACAATAAGCTGCTTCTCAATTTTTTCTGTTATAAAACCATAAGAAACAGATATCTCTCTTACTTTGTGCTATCTGGGGGTCTATTCTCTAACTCGAAGCTCCCGTCGTGGTAGCTTCGAACTAGCTACCAGAATTGGCTACCAACCTTATTCTCTAACAGGGAGTAGCTTTCTCAGACCGAGAATTTCTGGTAGCTTTCTCAGACCGGATATGGGGTATGAGAAATATTTCGTGCGAACTCAGATTTTACTCTTAGAACCAATGAAATCGCTCGTTTCATTTCGTAACCTGCGGGAAAATCATAATGTAGTCGTTCTCGGCTGACTTTTTCTTCTAGTTGAAATTTATAATGTGCTTTGTAAATTAGGTACGAAATGCTGAGTGCCTTCAGCTTTCATAATAATAGAAATACGAATAATAATAGAAATACGTAGAAATAATTATATTTGGCTAAGCGGCTTTTATATCAATTCAATAGTTTCGATCGATGCAGCAGTTTATGTCACGATTGATAATCATGTAGGCCATGTAAATATAATGAAGAGAAAATGTTAGTAAACTACCAACACATTAAACCAATGCTATCACATTGTCGTTCTAATTCCCGAGAACTTTACACTCAGCGCTCCTTATGCTTTTGCCTGTTTGATGCAAAAATTTTGATGACCAACTGTTTCTGTGCAGAGATTGTTCCTTCTTGCACTGCGAGAGAATATCGCAATAACATGTGCATACGATAAGTGTATATTATTTCGGGAATATCTTCAACAAAGTTAATGGGAAGGTGGAGAAAATTATGTTTGAAAGTTACGTCATTTCACTCAGATTGGCCTAAGCAAACATTTTAGGCTCACAATATGCTTCAAACGATATTTACACAAAACTCTACTGTCGTGCCGTTCTCACGACGGCTAAATTGATATTTAAATGGTTTTATGAATAAGTATTATATGCCAACCGCCAAGCTTGCACTATTGCAAGCGAGGGCGATTCATTAGAACTTGACCATCATTATGAAAAAACAACCTATTAAACGTAGTTCCTTCTCCCAATATTAAAGTCATATTATATTATTGTTTTTGTGATGACTTCCTCCGTGGGCTTCTGGAATATCCATGGCTACACTTTCTCAAAATTCAAAACAAATACACCAACTTAACTACCGGCACTGAAATTAAATGCGTATATACGGCCAAAGACACACAAATGAAAGCAGAATGATATCATGAACACATTTATTCATTGGAAGAGCAAAAAATTTATTAATAACTATCATGAAACACCTTACATTGCATTATAACACAATAATATATCCACCTCTCTCCGGTCTGCATCTATGTAACACTAAACTCTCTTCACACAATCACTTCACAACAAAGATCGTTGCTAATTATGCACGGTAAAGTTAATCATAAATGTATAAACACTTGCAAAAATAAGACATCCATCTCTGTGCAGTGGATACATTGGCATTGGTAATGATTTCAACGCATCAATTTGTACCGTCACTACAACAGTCTCTCGCAACATCAATAATAATCACTGTTTTCGGGGTTTTTCTTCTCACTAGTAATGACTTCATGCAAAATATGATTTCACGTGATATAAAATGATTGAAAGTAACATTTTTCTTCTCCAAATAATGAAATCAACTAGTTAACGCGATCGATAGTTCACTCCGAAACATATATGTTTAGTCACGAAATTTGTCACTCATGCCCACTATTTTGTTAAGAATACAATAATTGAAGGCTTCAAATTATTTACGCAGCATTCCCGACCTCATTAAAGAAAATAATTACGCAAAACAACAAAAATAGTCAAAACTTTTCTTGTTTACCACTCAATCGCTAGCCGTGTCAAGAAAGACTGATGGGATAGAACAAAAGATTAGCGACACGCGCCACTTGGTTCACGGCGGTTCATAGGAATTCCCAAGAACCCTACATGGCCCTATGGGAATTCCCTATGTATTTTGATGGTAGCTAGCTGAAGCGCGGGGTTCGAGGGCGCGCTTCGCGAAGCTACCGTGGTAGCTAGTTTGAAGCTACGGAAGTAGCTTCAAATCCCATAGAGAATAAGGGTTGGAGCCTAATAAGCTACCGGTAGCTTCTGCAAGCTCCCTTCGCTGGAGCTTCAGCGTTAGAGAATACAAGTGGGAGCAAGTAGCTTAATTAAGCATCTTTACACCAGAAAGCTACTGCGCTTCGAGTTAGAGAATAGACCCCCTGGGATCTAATTATTTGATCTTTTTACATATTTGTTAAATAATTTTAAAATCTAGCATGGAAAATCATAATTTACTTTAAAAACATCACATCAATACTGTGGCAATATGACCGGTAAATTTTTCAAACTTCGATCTGGATTATCCTAGGATTATGCCTGAATTTTATACATTGACTTATCTGGACACCCATGTCATCGTGAAGGTGGTTAATTTTTACATATGTACTTATAAGTGTGGTGAATTTGTTCTTTATAATTCAGTATGTCTCCAATGCTTCCACCTCTAGGTCAAGCCTGGTTCCAGTGGACTGCCAGTTACGTATTGTGAAAGAATCACCTCCAAGCAGTTTGAAGAACAAAAGTTAGCTGGCTCAAGGCTAGCTCTGGCTGAGCTTCTTGATCAAATTATTATGGATGAGAAGATGGGGTCCAAAGAAAAGAAGAAGCGTCTGAAAATGGTGAGATTTCTTTGTATAAGCATTTGATGAAGTTTTGCTCAGTATTAGTCCATTCAAAAGTTTGTGATTACGGTCCCATATGGATCACAGTGCTGGCATCTCTTAGTTAATTTGTGTCAAAGTGCTTTTGCAGTTCAAAGAATGAATGAGAAACGAGCGATTGTATCGGCTGTGATTTACGTAATCAAAATCAAGTTCTCTTAAAATATCTCTCATGTCAGATGTGCATTTCTGGCAATGGGCTATTGACAGTGAATGTGGGTGTTAGCAAAAGTTTAAGCATGCCATAATTTTCAGTTAATAATACACGTCTACTAAAGATGCACTCAAGTTGTTATAAGCATTCTAAGAGAATTTCCATACTCCCATGTATGACCCTTGTGTGACTGTGCCTTAAAAAATTACACGAACGACTATGAAGAGTATCTAGGGGTACCTTAGTCCTTTTATCCTCTCTTCTCAGAATCAAAATAGCAACACATTGATCTACTTAGGAATGCTGTTTCACAAGTCATCTTGTATCTCACATTATATTGAATATTTTTCTTTAAAAATACAGTAGAACATGTTACGTACATTCTTCGTTAGTAGTTGAAATTTACTTTAAAAAAATTGTCTAATGTCGTCTGCTTTCTATTTCTTGTGCTGAAATCAAGTATTTTAACGATAAGCTTCGAGTGGAGATCCAGAGCATCGTCTGCTCCCGCAACAGTAGTCAAGTAATGACGCACGTACTCCATAGCCTGGACTGTTTTAGATAAAGTGGGAATTGGATAAGACTCGTTTCCTTTCTCACCATCATCTTCATCGCTTCCATCTTCGTTTTCTTTCTACTCCTGTTCGTGAATTTCATCGATTGACATGGTTTGGCAAACAGTGAGATCATCATCACATTTGCAATACTTGTTGAAATTCATCTCTCAAGCAAGGATTTCGGTCCAATTCCTCGAGATTTTCAATCTTTTCTAAAGTTGTAATCTGCTTCACTTTTCGTTTTCTCTCCATTTCAAATGTAATTTAACTGCCCTTGTTATGATAACTTATGCAATAGCAACAATTGCCCACTTGCAAAATTTGTGCAGAGTGTGGCACTCCAAAGACAACAGAAGATGAGGAGCTCGGGGTAGGGAAAAATTGGGGCTTCTCATTGGCTGCAGTTTTGCATAGCTAGACATCCCAAAAAATGGCCGCATTTTATTATTCATAGCGTCACAAGAATTGAGAAATGCGTTTGGATAAAACATGGTCGTAGAAAGAGAGATTTGGAATGAATGTAAGAATGTCAATGGCTGATAATAATAAATTAAATCATGAATTCGGAGGTTAACAGCCCTTAAGTAGATACTAGAGAACAAATTGCGGGTTGCATCACAGCAAGTAATGGAGCGTACTCACCAGGAAAGCAAAACTTTTTTTAACGAACTAATCAAATACTTTTACTTGTACTTTGTTCAGATGGTACCGGGACCGAGAGAAATCGCCGTACTAAGGAGGAACGTACTGACCAAGTTCCACTGTATATGTATTGCATTTTTTCAAGGCAAATGATAGCTAATAGTCCTTTCTACAATACCATTTTGAGAGATTCCTATTGAAAATTCCCAAAGAAAAAACCTTTTTCTAATTCTATCATTAGCTTTTGTCTGGAATGATTTTTGTTCAAATTATGAAAGAATTCAGTGTGGCCATATTTATAATTTCCATGAATATTTGAAATGCCCAACCTTTTGAGCTACAGTAAACTCTCGTCATTACGTAGTTCACGGGACTGAAAAACCTGAGGCTCATAATAACGAACTTGGTAAGAGTGTTTCTTTTAGGAATCATCTCAAAAAAACATATCTGGCAAAAATTCCTAGCCTCTTCAATCTCCCGTACTTATACTCGGTCTGCATAATATCTTCAAAGTCATGTGTATTATAAACGCAATTAAATTATGCACAAATGCAGGAAGTCCTTGACATGTTAACAAGATGGATTCAGAGACCTTGTTCGTAAGTTGATAAACCAATGCAAGGCATCAGAAAGTGTGGTTATCCTGCAGAGTGCAACACCGTATATTTATTTTGCTTTAACTCACAATTTTGACCAACTGATCTAACTGTGCTTGCAACGCTGTTTGAGCCGAAAAAATTGTGCTGTTGTGGGGTAAGGAAGAATGGGCAAAATGCTGAATGGTTACCGGCTTCACAAGAGATTAATTGATACTTTGTTGAGACTGTGCTCTAAGCGTGAGTTCTTTTATGCCACACTTCCTCGCATCGGCCAACTCTAAAGGTGCCAAATTTGAAATTTTGGGCACGCTTGAATTTTTTGTGTATTCTTATCTGTGAAAGTTCGTAAATTAAATGTTCATTATAAGTGGACCTAGTGTGTGCACTCTTTACGAGCAGTAATGAGTGGGTCATCATGATTCCACAGGAATCAAGCTTATTACACTGCAACCTCGATAAAACGATACCCCACGGTTGTCAAATAAACACTCGCCTTAGTGAATTGTCGCTATACTAAAGGTGGAGCAAGTAATAGCCAATATATTTATGGTCCGTGAATTTCGCGAGACGCGAAATAATGCGAAATCTGTAAGTAAAAAGAAAATTTTGCATTTTTTGAGTGGATTAGCTAAAAAAATCACATCTAATGAGTCATAATCTATTAAAGACTAAGTGTTCATTGTTTAACACTGCCTATGTTCATTTGCTCTATTTCATTAGGATTCCAAGGTCAATTGGCTCGTTTAGTCTCGCTACTACAAAAGCATTTTTAAAGGCTTTATTTAATGTAGAGAAACTTGACAATCCAAAAATTCTGGAATGGCTCTTAAAGTATACACATATGAGGTAATGGGAATTTGCCGCTTGCCGATCGTATTCACCAAGATTCGTATTCACTCTTGAACCATTCATATACCTTGAACCAATGTAAGTTAAACCATTTCTTTCATTTAGTTTTATCAGAAATTTTGTACAATCGAAATTGTGTCAAATGTTATGTAAAATGCTAAATAAAAGTGTAAGTATTCATGAAACGTGTACCATAAAATAATAAAATGCCTATAAACCTGGGAAAAATGTAGCATTATATTAACACCGCCAAGATTTTCTATAACACCGAAATCACATGGTTTTAAAACAAATTTTAGCAAAAAATTAAACCACTTTCACGGACCTCTACCAGTATATGTATTAAAGTATACCTATTGTGAGCACTTCTACAGGAACAGGAGTGGTGCAGTAACAGAGAAATTTCTATCTGATAAACGTAAGCATAAATCCAGACGAAAGGCGATGTTGTTTTGCATCACTTAATTTCCTTACTTTAATTACAACTATTCAAACAATTTATAGCTACCGTGCTGAATAAAAATCATGTAAAGCATTACTTTGTCAATCATTATGCCGATGCACAACCGACGAAGCCATTTTTCGAAGTACAGCAGACTCTCGATTATCCAGCTGCGGTTTATCTGGGTTGCGGATTATCCGTGCTAGATTATCATTCTCGCTCAATTTTTGCCACGATCTTTATAAAAACATAAAATCGGATGCAAAATCATCGGAATTACTGCATCAATGCTAGGATAAACCGGGCTTATTATTTCCATTAGAAACCCCTTCATAAAATGGAAGTGATCGCGAGCTAGCTGCATTCACAGCCGTGTTCCTGTTTTCTATGCCTCGCAGTGTGCGACCACAGATACACATGATCAAGGATACACGCCCCGCAGCAGTTGCAGTGCGAGACACGACTATGTGGCGTGGTGCCTGGCAGTGACGTTTCCGACATCGAGCAGTGTTTTGAAACATTCGAGCAAACTACTTTTCTGTATCCGTGATCACACAGCCACGGATGTGTGGGTTTCGAAACCAGGCCTTACATGGAGCATTAATAATACGGGTACAACCATGTTATTGCCACTAAAAAGATCGTGAACTGGCAAAGAAAGCTCTCATTGAGTCCGAGAAGCACTCTAAATTAGCGGAATAGCGGCATAAATAATATTACCATATAAGAGCGTGTAAGAGGCACACCTTTTTTCCCAGAAATTGTAGCCGAAAATGAGGGTGCGCCTCTTACACAAACTTCTTATCCTTCCCCCTCTCCTTCACCGGTCACAAGTCCAAGGGGAACTGAGTGGCCTTTTCAGCGTGAGTCAGTCATCTGAAACCTTAGGTCAAAAAGAAAGGGCAGGCAGGGGAGTTTCTCCCTTAGTGACGTATTTTTAAAATGCTCCTGTTTGCTTTTCTTACTGGTAAGCATCGCGCCGTCACGTCGGTACCCCAGAGGTGAACATGGAACAGATCGCGCGGGGTATTTCGCTCCAGAGGGCGCGCTAAATTTACTGCCACGAGTGGGCATCCCGCAGCATTTATACTGCAAATATAAATAGCATATCAAACGTACAGAAGTGTGTAGTTTTGAAGGGCAATGCCTGGTTAATAGTCAACATCTGTCTTGCTGAGTAATTTCCATTACGCTGCGGACCTGATTTTTCAAAAATCATCTTCAGTCACAAATATGAGGATTATTGCAACTGAAAATTATATTGGTGTCAAAATCTGCTGTTTAAAAAATTCGAATGAGTGTGTTCATTGTTGGACTAAATGGTGGATAGAAGAAATCGGAAATGCTTATAAGTGAAGAGCGCTGAAGGAGAGGGCGAGGGGAAGGAGCGCTCTCCCTCCCCTCCGTATTTCAAGCAACGAGGCTATGCGCGAAAAAACAAGGGAAGAACACGTCCGATCTTGCATGTGACATCATTGCCTTTAAAGCGAATGGGTGAAGGTGCAGTAATGTGATATAGGCAGTTTGCGTTGCCTGAAGTTTCCAGTCCGTCTCGTCTTGTTTGAATGCGCTTATGCTACGCTTGTTTCTTCCGAAATTGTGCTGTTTGGAGTATGTTGAATATTAGTAGCCTTGTTTTAACTTAAAATCTTTGTGTCAATCAATTAGAGCTGAAAAAACTTAAATGCTGTCAGATATACGTTGCATTAGGTCTCATTCTTTTTAGAACCTCGTGCGTGTCATACAATTGCTGAAAGATATAGAGATATCTTTGAGCTCATTAGGTGACTCACCTAGCATTTTACCTCCAGAAACTAGGAGAATACACCTGGTAGACTGAAAAAGGCCAGTTGATGAGATGGGGTAGGGATGAAACATGTTTCCATTGTTCCCCCGTAACTTGATATTTTCCTATTTTCTTGTGGGGTCTCGGGAAGGAAAAAAAATGGCAGAGGCATTGGCTGATGAAGGGCCGAGTGTGGCTCCGTTAAATCTACGATATGGTTATTATCCTACGGCGTTGAGATTGCCCCGATTGTTGTCCAATCTCTTGGGAAGGTTCATGCTATGTGCCTGTCGTGTTTTGCCTTAAAATTTTGCACGGCTGTAATTCTATTGCAATACTCCTGCGAGAGCTTTTAGACAAAATTGTTCGTGAGTAGGACAAGCATCGTAGAGCAACGGCGTATGCGAAGAGAGGATCGGAACTCTTTCTACTCGCTCTTATGCCGCTATCACCGCCGCAGTTATCAAACTTTCCTCTTTCAATTACTACTGAAAGACGAAATTTCGATAACTGACGAAATTCCACGCATACATCTGCAACAATGCACGATAGGATAAAAAATGCTGCAAATATTTTTTCTTTATAGCTTCGATCCTCAAAATAGGGGTGCGCCTCTTACACATGCTTATACGGTACTGCATTAAAATAAGTTCAGGTAACTGAGTTACCGTGTACAATCACAAGGGATCATAGGCATCTCACTTTGAAGTGACTGCATTTGCTTCTGAATTGGTCATGTACTGTCTACAGCTCTGAAAAAAATTCCCTTGTTCAAAGGAGGGCTTTAAATGTTGTTACCATTTGCAAATATGCTATATCAATTGCACCCCTGTGTCTTTGTTTTGTATCTTAAGTACAGTTGAAATTATTTTTCCCACTTATGGGCTTATGCTGGATCATAATATTGTAAGCAATTTTTAAAAGGTAACAGGGCAGGAAGTGAGGGTTCATTGTCGTAAAGTTGTTTTCAATTGGGTTTCACTTGGCTGTTGAGGTCAAGTAAATAATATTTTTTTAGTGCTGATGATGGGTTTGGTGAATAAAATTTGATTACTTTCCTTTCCAGTTCAGGGAGGCCTATCCTCACATATATAATATGAGATTTCCCAGTTGCAAGAAGGACAATGAGAAGTTGTCAAAGCCTAAAAGGATATTGGGGTTTGCTTCGCTCTCTCGTCTGAAAAATATGAGGATATAAGAATTCCTTCTATTTTGTGCCTTATGTGTTGTTTTTTCTCCAGTCTATCGTCAGAAGACAAAGAACTGGACTTCATTGGAAAAAGTGGGAAACCATAATCAAGCTAATTTCTATTTTAAATTCTACATTATTTCGTCTTCATCAGCCAGAAATCTTTCCTTCTGATGTAAATAAATGGAATATACTCAATTTTTATGTTACTTTCATTCAGAGATGAGATTGAAATGCTGTATCATTTGTGAATATGCTTTACATGTACATTTCTATATGTATTGTTATCCCATGCTTGGTTTATAATCGGTATGAGTTATTCTTAGATAATATATTTTAATATAATCCTGTTCTTGTGAATATTTTCTGTGTGAAAAATTTTTAGCCTTCCATTTTTTTGGAGGTAAGCATAAAAGTAGAAGTAAATGATAAATTGACCATTTAAAAAATCTGAGAACTTCCGTAGTGCTGTACAGATTTTTTTGCATTCACTGACTGTGTGTGTGCTCCTCTTTTTCTAAAGAATTATTCATAAATGGTACTATATGAATGAAACACAAATAGTTAAATTTTATGTATTGTGTAAAGATATCTGTCTTTATCTTTGACTCTTTGATTTGCTGGAGCAGACTGTAGGACTTATTATTGATGCTAACGTTGCATGTGAAAAATATCAAGGAAATTATAAGATGTTTATTTGTTATGCTACTTGTTATTTCTTGATTGTTGTGCCAAATATAAAAATATTATGTATAACCTTGGTTTTATATGCTACTGTGAAAAAAATCAAATGAACTAGTTACCTTCACTTTTGTATAAATATGACAAAAATAGTATCATTTTATGTCAAAGAATGTTTTATTTGTCCTTTGTACCAGATGAGATGTTTTTTAACCTGATGTGGATAGGTGAGTTGTTGTAGGAATCTTACCTCAGATTTGAAAACCTCATTACCATCTGTAACTTCTGGCAATTCCATGAATGATTGTCTTATGTTTGAAAATAAATTAACTATATTTTTAAAGAGCTTTCCAAAGTAATTTAACTGTCTACAAGGAGTGTATTTTTAATGATACATGTTATTCAAGTGCGCATTTGCTTAAGAGGCATATTACTCTTACATGACAGTGAGAAACCTTTATCGAAATAAGAAAAATACATGGGAATAAATGTAGCCCCTGTGGGTAGGGGGATTTAGAATACTCCCACAGTATCCCTGCTTGTCGTAAAAGGCGACTGAAAGGGTTGGTGTCTCAAGGACTGCATTAGGATGCTTGTTCCCTTAAGAAGATCAGCTGAACAAAACTATAAGTACACTTGATTCTAACTTAAAGAAAACATTGATAACGAAAGTCTTACACAAAAAATATAACATTTACACTTGGAAATATTTATGTACTATTAGGTTGCTTCTAGCAATAAAATTGTATTTGAATATGCCATGTTAAAGTAATAACACTGGAATTTAAAACGGCAATTTATAGAAGAATCCTTATACTGGAATAAATATCAGAAGGTTAAACTTAGCATTAATTGTGCATTTTTTTGAAGTTAAGTGGCTCTTTCATCAGTCACAATATTTCCAGCCATGGAAAAACCTTTTTGCATCTACATTTGCCACAGGGTTGTGCAATTTTCTACAAAATGGGGAAAATCATAATTCAGGGCAGGAATTAGTGGAAGTATTGAAAATTCATTTCCCATGGTGGGTGGGAAGCCTGGAGATGAAGAGAATTTCTTTCTCTGGGTACCCCAAATCAAATATCGCTGCCTCTATGGAGGCGCAACCTAGTATAAGACTACTGAAAACGTCTCAGAAAAAGATCCGTCATACCTGGTTATGAGCAGCATTGAAGATGGAGCTTGGAAAAATGTTTCTCCCTTCGTGATCGCTAAAGTGATCCAGGGCTTGGAAACAGCAAAGAGACTTCGATTAGATTCTCTCCTAATCGAAGTGAATCAATCAAGACAGGCTAAGAGACTTCTAGAACTGAAGGAATTCTTTCAAGTAACAGTAAAAGTGGAACCCCGTAGGTCACTTAACACATGCGATGGTTTTATAACATCTTGGGACCTTGCTGACTGCACAGAGGAGGAAATTAAAAGAGCCTGAAAGGCCAAAAGATGATTTCGGTCCGCCGCCTGAAAACGAGGCAAAACGGTACTCTGAAGGACACGAACAGCTTTGCCCTTCCGAAGCTCCCCTCGTCCATCTATGTTTGTAACAATGCTGTTCAAGTACGACCGTATATTCCTAAGCCCATTCGATGCTTCCGTTGCCAAAGATATGGTCACACGTCTACTAGCTGCAAAGGAGAGGAACTTTAATGCAGATGCTCTCTGGAAAAGCAATTATTCCTCAAGTACCCATACAATTCAATCCGGGCATGTGCAGTTGTGTAACATGCAATTACCACATTTCTTGAATCAGAAGTCTTTAGAGACTTCGACATCGGACCAGCTCACAATCACAGTCTCTTCATTAACCTCCACTATTTTTGACACATCAACGTTAGGGTTTGAGATCAGGTCGTATAGATCCTCAGGGTTTTTTACTATTGAACAGTGGGGGAGGTTCCCTCTTTGCCCAGACTTCCCCCAGAAACTGTTGAGCATAAGTTTAGCGAGAGATCTTAGGCCGGGATTGACGGTAATAGAGTCCTCATTCAAATCCACACCCTCTAGACGAAAATGATCTTACGTATGACGCCTTATCTTCAGGCGTTACACACCACCCAGGCCACCCACTAGCCTCCTGTTTCAGTTTCAAAAAACAATTTATGTATTCAGCGAAGAGACCACCTTCCCCGGTCACTGGATTGTAGCAGGTTAACTCGTAATGCCACGCCTCAAGCATATTTGCCAATTGGTAACCCATTTCTAAAGCCAGCTTCACCTCATCTGACACCCATGTCCCTGATAACATTCTTTCCTCTTTACTGTGGTTACAATCTTCTTGATTTTGTCCCACAGCACAGGAGCGACACTGTGGGAAAAGCAGTTTACCATTAGCTCTAACAGGTAGAACCGGATGGTAAAGATCGTATGGCGGTAAAACAGTGCACTTCACATGACCCTCTATATCATTAATGGGAGTGCAATCGTTTCCAATAAAAATTTTAGGTGGTCCAATAGGGTACTTTTAATACTTGTTGACAAAGGGGTAAAGTGAACACACGTCATAATACCTAATTTCTTCTCCCTTGCTCCTGTCCACTTTGTGATGCAGCTTAACAGCATTTGTCCTGCCACCGAAAAACGCATCCCTTGGATTTAAAGGGGTCTTCATCATCACAGGATCCTCTCTGTCTGTGATAAAATTCTGGATTTTTGCCACTTCTCTAGCAAAGCCGCACTCCCACTTCTACTACACTGTATCTGTTTTCCATCAACGAGGCCTTCTTTCTCTGCGTGCTCTCATAACGTGATTGGTGTGTTTCACCAGGACTATTAGCTATCCGTCGACCTTTCTTCCTATTATCCTCCTCTCAGGACCGTTCCCTGCATGATGGATTTTAATGTTGTTTTTTCTCTCCTCACTCAAAAGCCATAGAACTCCTTTGAAGGACTGAATATCCTTCCATCTATACCCTCCAGGCGGGATGCATGCAATCGTGTTTGGTCTGAGGTACTTCCTACGAAAACTTCCATGCAGGAGCTTGCTATTGTGAGACAATCTCGAAATGGATCGATCCCCGTTGTGGTGAGAAACAGAGATCTAAACTAGAGGCAAGCTAGGTAGTCTTAAAATTTCAACATCCTTTCTGCAATATTCCTCGATCTCTTTCTTCATGTCGAAGACATAGCACTGCTCTTTCATTTTCTCGTACCAGTCCATACATTTTATTTTCTCTGGAGACGTCATTTGATCTGCACCATAAAAATCAGGGTGAGGTAGGTCACCGACATATTCACCATTTGCCTTACGATTGAAATAATGAGGGAAATAGCCCTTCACCAGTGAAGTAACCCGCGGTTCCCACTCCCCCGGAAGCTGTGTAAAAATCACGCTATCAGTGTCAAAATAAAGCACACGACGGTCCAGTTTTTCGATGTATTTATCCAGCTCTAGCCTAGCGTGCGCACTTGTGTAGCACGCGACGATTATGCTGCTACCGGCTGAGGGTGACACCGCTTCCTCCGTCTCCACCCAGTTGGCATAGAGAGTGTCCTCGTTCACTTCCACCAAACGCGTGACCTCAACATTAGGATTCAGCAACAAGCCATTAAGTTCGTCGTATCTGTTGAGCACACTTGTCCGGGTTAAATTATCCCTCTGGCCAAATTTAACCCAGAAACTGTTCAATATGAGCTTAGCTAGGGATCTCATTCCAGGATTACTTTTGATAGAGTCTTTATCAAGGGTAACTCCTTCCCGTTCCTCGAATTCTCGTACATACTTTTCTTTCTCCTCGTTTGAGGTACACCTACTCGGCCTACCGCTGCTCTCCTGTTTGACCTTCAGGAAGGCGTTAATGTATTCTGAAAATAGTCCTCCTTCACCCATCTGTGGATCGTATTTGGTTACTTGATAGTGCCAGGCCTCGTTTATTTTCGTGACTACATATCCTAGTGAAACAGCTTTCTTTATTTCATCCGTGACCCATGTCCCTTTCAACATCCTTTCGGCATCAGTGTGCAGGCAGCCGGAGCCTTCAATTTCATCAGTTACACAATTCATACAAAACGGGAACATCAGCTTCCCATTCATCTTTACCGGCTGAACAGGATGGTGAAGGTTCTGTGGTGGTAGAATTTCACATTTAACCAGGCCATCAAGAGATTCCCCGGGGGGAAGAGAGTAATCTCTTCCTTTGGGGAGCCGCGCCCCCACGGACCCGAGCCCACCGAGGAGACAAGCTCGTTAAAAAACCCCGTCGCTCGCTCGGATAGTGTCCAGACAGCATGTGACTCTGCTGTTCTGAGTAGCCGTAACATCTGGCGTCCAGAATCACCCACGTGTTTGCCGTGCGTGGAGACCCGTACAAGGGGGAGAAGGGGATCCTGGTGGGTGAGTTCTCCGGCACCCAGCTGGGCGTCGGAAACCCGGTATGGGCCGGAGTTCAATACCCCACTTCGGCCCTGTATTCCCCGAAAAACGGGCGGCCGAGAAGAGCCCAGCTCGGTCAATCGGCTCCTGGCGGCTGGGGAGCTTGGCGGCTCCTTCCGAGCGTACGCCAGGACGGGTTAGTGCTGGAGATATGGGGGTCTCCGTAGGGCGGCCGAAGGCGTGTGGGATCGGAGGGCCCCCGCGCTGGAGGTTCTAACCCAAAAGAGACCCCCTATCGAAGGTTCCTATATCCCGTGGGTAGCCCTGATGTCCATTCCGGCTTGCGGGTGGCGTCCCAAATGTGTGGCTCCGTGGTGGGTGGGGAGCCCAGGGGATGAATTATGTTCTTACTTTCATGGAGACGATTACTCTTCCTCCACCAAAAAGATCCCGCCCGGACACGGGCGGAGGAGAAAAGTCTTTTGAAAGCTCGAAGCGTTTTTTGTCTATGAAATGCGCCAAAGAAGGTGACACTATGAAAAAGGTGTCTCCCTTTTTCATAAAAAAAGCTATGCAATCGATAATTACTGGAGAGCCAAATTCGGTGAAAAAACTAAGAGATGGTACCCTACTAATAGAGACTGCGAACAACATCCAAGCTGAAAAATTGCTTAAAACTGAAAAATTACACGACATCCCAGTTAAAGTCGAGATCCACCGCACTCTAAATACCTCTAAGGGAGTAATAAGTCACTACGACCTTCTTTACGTGGAACCAGAAGAGATCAAGAGAGAGATGGCCCCCCAGGGCGTCATCGACTGCCGCAGACTGACTACGAAGCGAAACGGTGAAGTGATAAATACCACGTCAGTAATTCTCACGTTCGCTCTAGACAAACTGCCCGTTAAAGTCTTCTTAGGATACGAATCTGTAACTGTGCGACCATTCTTCCCTCAACCGATGCGCTGCTTCCAATGCCAAAAATTCGGCCACATCGCACCGCGATGTGAGGGCAAGGCCACCTGCCCGCGCTGCGGCAAGGACAAGCACGATGGGGACAAATGTGCGGAAGCGGCCTGCTGCGTGAATTGCGAGGGTACCCACGCGGCTTACTCTCGCGATTGCCCGAAAATGAAAGAGGAACGGAAGATTATGGAAATAAAAACTATGGAAAAAATATCTTACCTGGAGGCAAGGAAAAAGTTCAAAGCCCTTAGTGCCCCCTCTTTCTCGCGTTCCTTTGCCGCAATCGCCTCTGCTCCAGTTAAGAAGTGCACCATTTCTACACAGACGGAACCTGAAAAGCAGATAGATTTATTAAAAAAAACAAATGCGAGTAACAATAGCAATACTAAAAAAAACACCCCTAACTCCTCCGTAGTGTCTCCCAAAAATACAACAAAGAAAACCACCAGAAAACCTGACCAGCGAGAGAAAACTCCCTCTCCTGGTCCCTCCGGCAAAGGTATGGAACCGATGCAGGAGGACATAGACGAAGATCTCTGTATTTCGGACACAGAGATCGAAAAAGTCAGGAATAAGGGAAGGAAAAGTCGCTTAAAGCGATGATTCCACAGACTTCCGGGCTAATGCTGCTCCAAGTTTCAATATTGACATCCTTTTTTTTCTGTTTTTATTTATCTTTTACCCTTTTTAAACCCTTTTTATGAATTTTATATTACAATGGAATTGTAATGGATTTTATCGGCATAAGGAGGAGCTGGCTGTTTTAATAAATGATTTTAACCCTTTCTGTATATGTTTGCAGGAAACGCGTTTTAAAGATACAGACAAGGGATATTTAAAACATTTTAACACTTTTAGACTGGACGATACTAGTGGCCAACGAGCCCATGGTGGAGTTTCGGTTTTTGTCCGGGAGGCTCTTTACACCTCCCGAATAAATCTTAACACACCGTTCCAAGCGGTAGCGGTGACGGTGCACGCTCCCGAGGCGATAACGGTGTGCAACGTTTACCTGCCGGAGGGTGCACCCGTCACCCGTTTTAATCTAGAATCCCTTGTTCACCAGCTACCTCAGCCTTTTATTTTACTCGGAGATTTTAATGCTCACGATCGTCTATGGGGAAGCACCCCGGAACAGTGCAACCGCAGGGGACGTATTTTATCAAGTTTTATTAGTGATTTTAACCTTTTTTTACTCAATAACGGCGAGAAAACCCGTTTTAACTCTTATAGCGGCGATTCTTCCTCCATTGACTTGAGTATTTTATCGACTAGTTTGGTCAATAAACTCAAACTCTCTGTGCATAAGGATCTTACTGGGAGCGATCACTTTCCCCTTTTAATCAAAAGGGAGCAAAATATAAACCCCGATTTTATTAGACCAGGCTGTTGGATTGTCCGGAAAGCTGATTGGCATCTTTTTAACTCAAATTTTAACTACGTGTGGGATAAAAACAACGACTGTGTAACAAACGTAAATCTTTTGACATCCAGCATCATTCAAGCCGCCGAAATTAGCATACCACGATCTCGAAGCATCCTTCCAAGAAATGCGGTGCCATGGTGGAATGAAACCTGCGCAGAAGCCATTAAAAAACGTAAGAAAGCTCTCCGAATTTTCAACAAGTATCCTACAGCAAATAATCTCTCCGCTTTTCGGCGACTAAGAGCGAAAGCGCGTCAGGTAATAAAGGACGCAAAGAGGATTTCTTGGATGAATTTTGTCTCCGGTGTCAACCACAGGACTCCACTTGCACAGGTATGGCGTAAGGTGAGGAGCATATCGGGTAGCAGCCAGCATCTAGGTATATCCTTCCTAGAAGTCGAAGGAAAGGTTATCACTTCTCCAGCTGCGATAGGGAACGTATTCGCCCAATTACTCGCCAAAGTGAGCAGCGACGAATGCTATGACCCTTCTTTTGCGATCCTCAAGAAAAGGCTCGAGAACGTCCCTATATCCTTTATGGAGCCTAAAACAACGGCAGACTACAATATGCCATTTACCATTTGGGAGCTGAAATCTGCCATCCATGACTCCCACGACACGTCCCCAGGACCCGACGAGATCCACAATGCCTTCCTCCGAAATCTATCGGAATCGGCGTTGCTGGAAATCCTTGAAACTTTTAATCAGCTCTGGGCCAATGGGGATTTTCCTCCGTCCTGGCGGGAGTCCGTCATTGTCCCCATCCCAAAACATGGAAAAGACCGAGCTGACCCGAATTCTTACCGGCCGATTTCTCTCACCAGCTGCCTGTGCAAGTTAATGGAGCGAATGGTAAATCGACGTCTCATTTGGTGGCTGGAGCGTCGAAAACTCCTCTCTAGGATACAATGCGGATTCAGACGGAACCGTTCCACAATGGACCACTTGGTCAGAATTGAAAATTTCATCCAAGAAGCCTTCCTTCTCCGCCAACACGTAGTCGGTGTATTTTTCGACTTAGAGAAGGCTTACGACCGGGTCTGGCGACGTAAGATTCTACGCGTATTACGCGAGTGGGGTTTTAGAGGCTGTTTGCCCATTTTTATACAAAATTTTTTAACCAACCGTGTTTTTAAAGTAAGGACGGGACAGTTGTTGTCAAATTTTTACCCTCTTGACAACGGAGTTCCCCAAGGCTCGGTTCTGAGCGTGACGTTGTTCGCTATTGCGATCAACGACATAGCTCACTGCATCAAGGAGCCAGTGTTAGGGTCACTGTTTGTGGATGATCTCGCGATTTTCTGCAGATCATCTAGGGTCGTGAATGCATCGCGTATGGCGCAACTCACCATCAATAAACTTCACAAATGGACCCAAAATAACGGCTTCCTTTTCTCTTTGGAGAAAACAAAGTGCGTTCACTTTTCTCGCACTCGGGGCGTCCATGTAAATCCCACGTTACACCTAGGTGGTAGAAACCTCCCATTTGTGGAATCAGTCCGTTTTCTGGGGATGACCCTCGACCACAAACTCAACTGGAAGGAGCACATTAATTCTGTCAAGGTAAACTGTTTGAAGTCTTTAAACATTTTAAAGTTTTTAAGCCACGCATCTTGGGGAGCAGACCGCACCACCTTAATTTTACTTTACCGCACACTGGTGCGGTCGAAATTAGACTACGGCTCATTCGTGTATGCGTCCGCACGCGAGACGTATTTGAAAGCACTTAATTCAGTGCACAACGCAGGTCTGCGACTTTGCACTGGGGCGTTTAGGACCAGCCCGATTCCCAGTATATATACCGACGCAGGCGAGCCTCCTCTATGCTACCGAAGGACCTGGCTTCTTTGTAGCTACGTTTCCAAAATTTTAGCAATGACGAGTCACCCATGTTATAGTTTACTTTTTAAACCCCGTTTTATTAATGTTTTTAACCGAAGGACTAAAGCAACCAGACCAGTAAGCGTTCGTTTTAACGATTTTATTCGCGGATGCGAATTCACGCTACCTGAAGTGTATCCTGTTTCATTCTCGGAACACCCCCCTTGGATTACTCCCACTCCGGTGGTGAATATTCTTTCACGATCTCGACCGAAGTCTTCCACAACTCCCTCGGAGTACCAGCGTTTGTTTGCCATGTTCCGATGGAATCACCCCAACCTTACCCCCGTTTACACTGACGGTTCGAAAGATAACTCTGCTTGTGCATGTGCAGTGGTCTCCCCTATCCACGGGAACATCAGAGCAAAGCTTCACCCGATGTGCAGTGTGTACACGGCGGAGCTTTATGCCATAAGGACAGCTCTAGAAGCCCTAGATGACCACGGCGGCTCCTTTGTGATATGCACTGACTCCAGGAGCTCGCTACAAGCCATCTCTGGCTTCTCACCCGTGCACCCGATCGTGCAAGAAATACACTCTCTCCTGCTGACCCTTTCGAGAAAGGGTTTGAATATCCATTTTCTGTGGGTACCGGGACATGAGGGGATAGCCGGGAATGAGATAGCAGACGCCATGGCCAAGGAAGCTCTGAATAACGAAGTTCTAGTCTCAACGCTGGTTCCCCACGAGGACTTACGAGCATCTCTAAGAAACGTGGTATTTGGAAAATGGAGGGAGTCATGGAGGATTCTAAATAATAACAAGCTCCGTGGCATCAAGGACACGGTAGCAGCGTGGCCCTCCTCAGCTCGTAGTAATCGGAGAGAGGAAGTAGTACTTACACGATTGAGGATAGGGCACAGCCCCCTGACCCATGCGTATCTCTTTACTGAAGAGAAGGAACCTCCCCAATGTGGGGATTGTAAATGTCCATTAAGTATTAGACACATCATGCTAGATTGTGTTAAGTACCGCGAAGCGCGAAGGCGAAATAATCTAGGGGGAGACCTAAAAACCCTTTTAGGAGACCACCCTACCAACTTAATCTGTACATTTCGGTTTCTCAGAGAAATAAACATTTTTAATAAAGTCTAATTATGTACACTTTCAACGAAGACATCAGATGCATTAGATTACTTTATACATAACAATTGTAATTAAATAGCACAGTAGTGGTGCAAAATGACCTTGCCGTCGACGCACCCTAAATCCAAACACTACTACTACTATCAAGAGATTCCAACGGTGGACATTCATCACCCACGTAAATTTCTGGATGGCCGATAGGATAGCATTTGTACTTATTCACAAATGGATATAGTGAACAAATATCCATATACTTTATTTCTTCTCCAACCGTCTTAGAAACCATGCGATACTATTTTACGGCGTTGGTTCTACCACCATAAAAAGCATCCCTTCGATTCAATGAAGGTGTCAAATGAACAATGGATGCTCTTGGACGAACTTGGATAGTGCAGGATCACGCTCTAATTCGCTGTTAAATTTACATTCCCACATCTCTCTCACAGTGTAACCAGCATTTTGAAACAACGCTTTCCTGATCTAAACTAATCATCCGCTTAAGAATTGGTCACTGCTTATTAACCCATTCATACCTCTTCACCGAAGAGAGAATACAGCCCCAATGCTTAAATTGCGATTGTCCACTAACAGTGCGACATATCCTGACGGACTGTGCAAGATATCGTACTGCACGGGTGAATCACAACCTCGGAGTCAACCTAGCTGAGGTACTAGGAGACACTCCCGAAAACATTTCCCGACTGATAGCATTCCTACACTCAACTCGACTTTTCAATAAAATATAAATGATACTCTTGTAAATTATTGACACGTTAATTTCAGAACGGGCCTAATCCCCTTTATCAATACCAGTCAGTGAGTGGTGCAAAATGGCCTTAGCCGCCGACGCACCCTATAAAATAAACACTACTACTACACTACTACTGCTTTCCTGTTCTCAGTGCTCTCGTAGCGAGTGCGCATAGTTTCAGTGGGGGAATTAGCAATGGGGACGTCCCTGTCCGGATAACATAATGGACATCCATGGTAAAAGCAGCCGTTAAATTCGAATATTAATTTTTCCGCACCGCACTCGCTAAAGCTGTCAACTTTCTTTCCTAGAACCACCTCTTCACGGCCACTACCAGCATGCTTAATTTTTATTTTTCTCTTCCTCTCTTCTGAAAGGATCCATGAGATTGCCTTTTGAGACTGTCTGTCTCCCCAGCGCTATCCCCCGGATGGTATAACGCCTATGCACTCGTCTTTTAAGAATTTCGTTCGGAAAACCCTCATGCATGCACTGGCTATGGTCAATGCTTCCCTAAAAGGGTCGACTCCCGTAAGTGTCATGAATTGCCCTCTAAATGTAATACATGACATTCTAAGTATCGTCACATCCTGAATACAATACTTTTCCAATTCTTTGTCGAGATGGAAGGTATAGTTCAACTTTGTCGTCTCATCATACCAGATTTCGAATTTCGCGGCTTCACCGACAGACCCATAACCCATACATGCATTTCGATGGCAGTGGCCCCACATACCCGCGATTTTCCTTGGTGTTAAAAAAATGGGGAAAATAACCCTTTTCCCCAGAATTTTTCACACCCAGAGCCGATGGTAGCTTGGACAGAGCCATTGGTAAGAAATTGCGGGAGTCTATGAATCTCAACCCTTCATATTTGACGCACAACAGCTTTGCCCCTGTGGCGACAACTTCTGGCTTCCACTTCATTTTTTCTACCATTAATTTCAAAATGAAATGGCCATCGTACCCCTTTGCGTTGTGAGCAGCCCCCGGCATCCGCGGCTCCAAGTACGTTCCCTTACTGTCCGATTAGTTCCCATGCCGTCCGTCAAGCGCTAGCAGTGCACTCGTCCGGTCGTTCCGGGCGTATTACATGGGTTGATATGGCTGTGAGGTAACTTGATGGACTATATTTATAAAATTTTGTAAGCCGTTCTTCGCGCATTTACTCACTCTTACGCGCTTCAGTTTTAAAGAATATAAAATAGCTTTATTCGTGAAAACTGGTGCAGTAGCTTCCGTAAACGGTCATAAAATAGCCTACGAAATCGGGCGTTTGAATGCTTACTCCCACGGGGATAAATAATATAGGTGTGTTTTTTGTAGATTCCATTTCCGCGAGCCATTTAAGACAAATAGGACGATGGTGTGAAGATAATATACCCACCTGAAAAGGACATCGGTCGAAGTTACCTAGCAATAGAAGCAAACCTGCGAAGTGTTAACGGAGAATATCGGCAAGGTACTCAATAGCATGGACAGATTTATTAGGCTGAAAACTTAGTTAATGAAGCGGCAATAAAGAAGCCATGACAATCTCCCTTTACTATTCCTAGATACTCGAGGAGAAACGAGTGCCGACCTAACCAAAAAGCTTTCGCGTAACTTTGCCGCTACAGCTTTCACATTGATTATTTGTAACAAGCGTAACTGCTAAGTAAGTCCTCTCAACAGTAAAACATAAGACCGAATATTTACCTCTCGAGTCCCATAGCTCAAGCCAATTAATTTTCTTTTCCAATACCAACCGAAAATCATCTTTTTTTCTGCTTTTCATTAATTTTTTTCCTATCTATCTCCTCACGCCTTCCCCATTGTTTCGCCACTGCTGTATTAGCTGCTCCATTCCTTGGATAGATACCAAAATGAATTCCTATAAACTGAAAATATTAATCCTTATGATAACTGTAATTGTAGATTCAGCATCTGGAAAGCAACACACGGCATACTTATACTTACAGGCAGTACAAGCAAAGGAATGGTTAAACAATATAAAGGTGTGAACGATCAAAAAAGATATTTCTACAAGGCTAAAATGAATACCATTTATTTTTTCAAAAACTTTAAGTTTCTCCTTCTGGAGGCATACTCTTGGCCAACCTCGGCATTCTCCACCCGTGCAGCTTGCCTCATCCTCAAATTCAAAAACTGGACAATGATGGCAGCAAACATCATTTCTCGATGCTCACTGCACGGGAAGGAAAGGTCGTTCCTTTCGAGGATATCACTAAGAATAAGTTCGCTGGCATTCCAGCATTTGCCATGTTTTTTTAATAAGTCCTCTAACAATTTTATCAAGTAAAATAATCTATCATTCGGATGTGCAATTGAAGGACACTTCCTGCTCAGCAACCTAGCTCGAGCAGAGTGGGAATACCCCGGAGGATTAATAAATGCTGCCCGACACTCAGCACACTTAACCTTCTGCAGCATTGCATTACATATCACACCAGTACAATAATACAACACACAATCCAATACTTACGGGAGTGCATAATCATGATCATCGGGAACATTAAGGTCCCAACTTTCACAATTTACCAGTGATTTTAATTTCTCCTCTATCTTCTCCTTTATTCCCTCACTTTCCAAGGGATCTTTATATATTTCCTTGATGTCACCCAAGGTGAGCACTGGCTCACATGAAGGGAAATCATTTCCCACCGTGCAATTCCCTGTTTTAGGTGGATTAATGAGGCTGTAAGTACTCAATATTTTACATAACTGTAGCAAAATAGGTGTTCCTGGGTGGTCATTGGCTCCACCAGCCTGTCTGATTGTTCCAAAAAATCGCTGTAATTGAGAATGATGAAACATGAAATAAGATTGATGCAGTCTCACACAAAAAATGAAAACATTAATGCAGCCTCAACAAAATCTTACCTCCAGGGAATCCTGATTTATTCTCCCAGTCAGCACACATTCAAAGCTTTCATCTTCCACAAGGTATTTTATGATATCCATGGAAGAAATCAAGGTCACTCTTAGGCCATCTGCTGTTTTTTTTGTCAGGAAATGATTACTCTCAATTTCCCCAGCAGCAACTCTCCCCTCCCAATCATTCAACCATTTCAGGGTGCTCTTCATTACCTAAGAAATCATAGCGATAATTTATTGTGATATAGACCCAACAGCAGTAGACATTACTCAAAACCAATATAATGTCGTTGATATTACTTCCTTTATGCATTTATTACAATGCTGAGTATTCAATAATATAACATAACTTTTGCATAACATTGTGGGTTAGGTGACCCTCTCACCTACATCACCTTTATGAAGTAAGATATTTTAAAGTTCACAGCATTGCATTAATCATCTTTAGGATACCATTAAAAACATCTCATTGTTAAATAATGGGCAGCAGAGAAAACTTTTCTTGTTCCATGATGGGTTTTATTCAAGATCACGAGACAGACTGAAAGCACATGTTTGGCGGTAACACGCCCACACCACTATACAAAAGAATAACGAAAGTACGTGAAGTTCATAATACATTCACAACACCCCCACTCAATTTCAAGTCACCAAAATAAAACATTGAAAAATACTCTAAACACTTTGACTTGAAATTGTAACTGGTCATTTAACTAAAGTTCACTTTCACAAAACAAAATTATAATCAATTGTCTCTTTCAAAAATAATTATACACTCATTAATCCTTCAAAATGACATACATGCACTCAAAAATGATTAAGTCCTTTCAATATAAACATAAACAATTTCTTAGAATACTGAATTTTCCTAATGACAATGGTTTAGTAAAAATGTCTGCAACATTGTCATCAGTTGGTATATATTTTATATTTATCACCTTTTTTGAAACAAGATCTTTAATAAAATGCGCTTTAATGTCTATATGTTTAGAACGTTTGCTGTTCTCGTAACTCAATTAATGAAATAGCACTCTGATTGTCTACAAGCAAGTGGGCTGGTACTTCCCTTCCTCGACTGAGATCTGAAGCTACTCCTCGTACATATATCATCTCCGAGGCTGTGCTGGCTGCTGCGATGTACTCTGCCTCAGCTGTAGAGAGGGCGACTGTCTGCTGCTTTTTGGATGTCCACTGGATCAGTTTACCACCGTAGAATATAGCTGATCCACGGACACTTTTGCGATCACTCTTATCAGCTGCCCAATCTGCATCCGCGTAGGCATTTATCTCTTCCAAAGCACTGTTTCTTGTATATGTTAAAGCTAGCTCCTTAGTCATCTTGAGATAGCGTAAAACTCTCTTGCCTGCTTTCCACAGTTGGTTAGTAGGTCTATCTAGAAATCTGCTCAAGTATGAAGTTGCATATGTTATATCTGGTCTACTAATCATAGAGATATACATAAGACTACCTATGAGCTCTCTATAGGGAACATCTACAATTTATTCTGATGAATCTATTTGGAAATGAGGTTCCATTGGAGTATTGGCCCCTTTGCAATCCTCCATCCTAAATCTTCCCAGTATCTTTTCTTTAAAGCTCTCCTGAAAAATGGAAATAGTGTCACCTTCACATACTAGCACGGTCCCTAAAAAATGTCTGGGCACCCCTAAGTCTTTTGCATTAAACTCTTTCTTCAGTCTCTCAACAACTTTCTCATATTTTCCTGCTACTAAAATATCATCTACAAATATTAAAAGCCAAATGTCTTTTCCTGTGTACAGACAGAAATCATTCCTGGAACGATCTAAACCATTAGACACAGCAAAGTCATCAAAACGTTGGTTCCAACACTTAGGAGCTTCACGAAGACCATACAAAGCTTTGTTTAATTTGAAAACCTCTACATTTGTTGACACACCCTGTGGAGGTTTTATGTAAACTTCTACATTTAGTTCCCCATTCAAAAATGCTGTGGGTACATCAAGCTGTTTGATGCTCCACTTCTCTTGAACAGCTTTTGCTTACATCATTCTAATGGTGGGCATCCTAGCAACTGGTGAATACACGTTATATGACTCTTCCTCCTGAAAACCTCTGGCTACTAGTCTGGCTTTCTTTACTCCATCAGCTTTAGTTTTAAATACCCATCTGGTATCTATTATTGTCTTCCCTTTTGGTAATACAGCTGGTGTCCAAGTGTTGTATTTCTCATGTGCGTCCAACTCGTTGTGAATGACATCTCGCCATTCTTGTCCCATTTCAACTGCTTCGTCCTAAGTCTTGGGATCATGTGCACAAAGGCAGTAAGTAGTATAAAGTTCATAACCTTCAAATCTCTTGGGTTTACGAATTTGTCTTCTTTCCTTTTCTCGATACAAATTTTCCTCTTCCTTATCTTCAATTTCAGATTCCACAGATTGCTCCTTTTCATGACTTTTGTCTTCACATATTGTGCTCTCATTTTCCTTTTCTTTACCTTTGAAAAATATATTGCTTTCATTAAAGCGCACATCCCTAGAAACGACTATTTCATTTGTCACAGGATCCCACAATCTATAGCCACATGGATGATACCCAACCATTCTGACTTCTCTTGCTCGAGTTTCTAATTTGTCATATTTGGGTAGCTTGTATGCCCATGCCTTGGACCCAAATATTCTCAATTTTTCAATATCTAGTCTGCCAAGATATATTTTAGCTGGAATTTGTCCATTAAGTGCATTAGTTGGTGATCGGTTAAGTTGATATGCAGCACACCTAATTGCTTCTCCCCATAGTGTTTTCGGAAGGTTTGTTTCTGCTAGAAGGGTCCTTACTTTGTCTTGGAGGGTACGGTTCAACCTTTCAGCTTTGCCATTCATTTGAGGAGAGTAATGTAGAGTGTACTCTAACCTGATTCCTTTTTTCGTGCAAAAATCTTTCAGTTCATTTGAAGTATACTCGCCTCCATTATCACATCTTATTTTGTTCACGCATTTACCTCGTACAGTCTCCAGCTGCCGTATAAAGTTCATTAAATTTTGAGAAGCTTCTGACTTGGATTTTAGTAGAAACACTACACAAAAATGAGAAAAGTCATCCATAACTGTCTGGTAGAATCTCTCACCATTGGCTGTTGGTGGATTCACAGGTCCTCCTACATCGCTGTGAAGCAGTTCACCAATTCTGCTAGATCTTGGATGCTGTACTGGCTTAAATGGTAGTCTAGTTGCTTTTCCTCTCATACACGGACTGCATACTTCCTCACTGTATGGTAGATTCATCATTTTAAGGCCTCTTCTATTAATATGGCCTAGTCTTTTGTGCCATAAGTCTTTCACTTTAATTGACATTTCACAGTTTTCCTCTTTGCACTGGATGAAATTGGCCAGATACAAATTTTCTATTAGATTACATTCCATATTGAACCCTGTTTTATCATGTATCACTGCTCTGTCCTTTTTAAAAACAACATCCTTTCCTGTGTTACTGATTTTTCTCACTGATAGAATATTTAGAGAAAGGTTTTTAACTATTAAGGCTGTTAAATTTACTTTAAAACCCTCACTGGTCCTCACACGTAGTTTACCTCGCTTTTCTGCTGTAAGTTTGTCACCGTTTGCAATTTGAATTCGCACGGGACGTGATAAATTTTCAATATTTGCCATAAGTGGGAGCAATGTCTCTCGTACAAGGTGCTCTGTCGCTCCTGAATCCAAAACAAACTTAAGATCATTGTCATGTTCACCAGCTAACAGACCCACAGTATGGGCGACGAATGTTGTTTCGTCATCTTGTGTGGTCACATTAGCACTCGCAGGATGATTATAACCATGAGCTCCGCGGTAGTAGCCTCCTGAGTTTCTGCCGACGTACCGCCTACCTCCGCGTCTTCTTCTTCGGAAGTTGGATTGTTGGCTTCTCAAATTGGGACACCGGGATTTGTGATGATGCGGATCTCCACACTCGAAACATCCTCTGTTTTGATACGAGAATGCACCAAAAGAGCAGTCACTTCTGTTTTCCGGTTCCAACTGACAGTTTTTAAATTTTAATTCTGCGTCCAATAGTCTTCCTTTGACGAACTCAAGTGAAATTGACGATGAAATTGTCTCTAATGCTGTTATAACAGCCTCATATTTCCCTGGCATTGTAAGTAACAAATGACACACTTTGTCGCTGTCTTCCATGATAGTTCCTGTTGACTCTAGTTCACGTATCAAACTATCAAACTTCATAAAATGTTCTTGCAAGTTTTCACTGCCGCACTTTAACGATAACAATTTCCTTCTAACATATAGTCTAGAAAATATACTTTTCCTCTCAAAGATACCTTTTAAAGACGTCATCATTTCTCTGGCCGACTTCGAATCTTTCACGTATTCTAGATGACGATCTGCCAAGCACTGAATTATTGTCGACCTAGCCTTCGCGTCTTTAGTCTGAAGACTTTTCTTCTCTGTCTCCGATAGGTCTTCATAGCTTTTACCACTATCAATTAATACGTCCTGGACCCCTTTTTCTTCGAGCAGCACTTCCACTCTAAATTTCCAATTGGAAAAATTGTCGTCTGACAATTGCGGAAACTGCAAAATTCCTGATGTCGCCATATTTTATAAACACAATTTTAGCGTTATCTTGAATAGACTGGGCCCATAACCTGTTAAATAATGGGCAGCAGAGAAAACTTTTCTTGTTCCATGATGGGTTTTATTCAAGATCACGAGACAGACTGAAAGCACATGTTTGGCGGTAACACGCCCACACCACTATACAAAAGAATAACGAAAGTACGTGAAGTTCATAATACATTCACAACATGCTCCACCTATGAAAGTTAAGATTTACAACAAGGCTATCAAGCAAAAACAAATGAAATTAAAATATGTTACCTTGTAATCTTCACTGTGGAGAGTAACTCCCAAACCCACTAATTTCCTGTTTAGAGCATCAAAAACAGAGTTGAAGCGCTCACAAAATGCTGCAGTAGATTCGCTGTCAGCCAATTCAGGCAGGTAACTACGATAAAATCTGAGAGCAGTTGCCATGGATAGACTGAGAACCTGGATAAAAAATGAAGCATATAAATTAAATATGAAAAGCAAAGGAAGGAATTATATTTCTTGAGACAGTTACCATTAATTGACTGGTAATGTTAAATAGTTCTCATGCAGAGCAAAGTTTAGCAAAATTACCTGGACAGCAAGACGAACTCTCATCTTCGAAGCGTTACTAAGGTATATGTGACCCATACTAGTTTTTGGGCACACCCGCACAGTGGCGGCTGGTGGTAATTTATATAGGGTGTGCATCAGAGCAGATATGGGATGATTTAATTACATTAAGTTAATGCTAATCCATGAGCATCATATTTCGTCGTAATAGAATACATAGCAAGCAAAACATTTCACTGGTACATTCTACCCTTAGAATTGCATGAATAGAAATAATATTAGCATGATAATGAAAATAATTATTCTAAACACACCTTTACAAGTGATGGTAGATGAAATTCATTCTCCTTTCCTTCTTCTGAGCGAACTTGTCTATCACCTTGTCGTTGAAACCTTCGATATCATCCAGGAACTTTTTTTCAATTGACAACATCGCCAAAGCAGTGAGCCTGTCCTCGTCCATCGTGCTACGT
The DNA here is from genome assembly GCF_921293095.1 of Ischnura elegans. Taxonomy (NCBI): domain Eukaryota; kingdom Metazoa; phylum Arthropoda; class Insecta; order Odonata; family Coenagrionidae; genus Ischnura; species Ischnura elegans. The sequence goes on along the minus strand of NC_060259.1, from coordinate 69,896,391 downwards.
AAAAATGTTTTAACACGCTTAAGTGTTGAAAAACACCTCTCTGCTTCACTGGTTGTCATCGGAATTGTCACCAGAATTTTCAGTAGTTTACTTGTTTCACTGAATGTGTTTTGAATGTTATTGTCAACAATGAATCCTAGTAGAGCAACGACACTAGAGACTTTCCGGAAGTCCTCGCGCATGTAAATTATTTCAAGCTCAGTCCGAAGACGAACTTGTTCTATGAATCGATATGACTCATGTACACTATGCAAATACTTTTCTGGGAATTCCTGGTTGAAATTTGGGAAATTTTCGGAAGAGAAAAGGACCGATGCCATAAGATGTAAAAGAGAATCGTTCCTTAGCCTGACTGAGTATTACATCACAAACCTCTTTTGCAGCTAGGTTTCTGGAGATGAAAGTGTCCTCACGTCTTCTTTTTTCATATCTTGTCTCTGAGTTATTACAAAGATTGTCAATGCTCTCCCTGACACTCATTACTGCGGATTCGAAATCCTTAATGGCTGCATTTGCTGACACTGTGTCTATTAATTTCCTCTGTAGCTGATCGTACAGTATACTCACGTGTGGCATTACTCTATGGAAAACTTCTAGCCAAAACATAAAAACTGGCTGTTCAATTTTAAGGTGTAATCCTCTTGCTTGAGAAATAGCACTACTTTGTCTACTGCTATTTTCAATCTTCTCAAGACATTCTGATAATGACTCTTTGTGGGCATAAACGGTTTCAACTAACCTCGACTTAAAATTCCACCTCACATTTGACACGCCAGGAAATCGCTTTCCAACCACTTCATCTAATACTTTCACCCTCTGCGGGGAATTTGAAAAAAAGGTAGGAATTTCATTTATATCAGCGAAAAATATTCTCACCGGGGTGTTCTGACTTGTAGCTTGAGCCATAATCAAATTTAATTTATGTGCGTAGCAATGCACATAATGTGCGAAATGATAGTCCTCTTTCACCAAGGCTTGAACTCCACAGTGACGGCCACTCATTACGCTGGCTCCATCATAACTTTGCGAAACAAGTTTTCTTTTGTCCGGAACCACTTCAGTCAACACTTCCTTGATATTCGCGGACAAAGCCAAAGCACTGCAGTCACTGGGATTTAAAAATGACAAGAATCGTTCAACTGGTTTCCCATTTGGAAGAACATATCGAAATACAACTACAATTTGATATAGCGAGGATAAATCTGTGGTTTCATCAGCTATAACCGATACATAATCAGCTTTATTAATTTCACTTTTTATTTCTTCCTGACAAACTTGAAGCATGCATTGCAACAGGTCATTCTGGATGTCTTTAGATGTCCCTTTAAAGACAGTAGCTTGGAGCAAATGATCCTTCAGAACTGAATCTAATTCTGCCGTGAAGTTGATCAGACCTCGAAAAATGCCCGGATTGGCGGATTCCGCAGTTTCATCATGTCCTCTCAATGCCAGTTCAAATGCACCACACAATCGTACACAATTTATGATCTGAGACAAGACATAACGATTTTTGGCAACTTCTGTATTTTGTTTTTCAACATTCCATCTGAAGGCACTGTCGAGTTGTTGTCTAATGTTGTATCTACCTAACATACTAAATTCTAATTCAGCATTCATATGACTCTTAGAACTTGCATGCTTATCAGCCTTCTGTTTTAAATGACATAGATCGCAAAATCCACCATGCGTCCAAGTGGTGGATTTGTCAAGAGCAAACATAAGGTATGGAAAACAGAAGAGGCGATTTGTCACATTACATCCACACAGCCATTCGTATTTTGCAAATGCATTTTCATTAAACTTCCTAGTCACATCCTTTCCTTTGCACTTTGTAGTCTGGATTAATTCTAATGTCGGCAAAGGTCTTCCATGCTGCTTTATTCGCAACTTTTCTTCAATCGTTAGTTGAGAAAAGTTCGTATTTTTCAATTCCTGGACCGTAACTGGATTCATATTAAAAAATGTACCGACACTAGCACGAATTATAACTATCAGCGAGTGTAAATATACGAAACGAAAGACTTTCACCTATTACACGTAAAATTTATAAATATTGACACTAATCACAATGCCGTATAGAAAGCACACCACTAATTGTAAGTAGCTACTACAATACAATACACAATGCTACAATGTAAGCTAACGAAGGAAAGCGTTTTTAGCATGAAGTTCAAATCAATTCCGCTAATTGGCACTGGAAGCATTTGCAGGTTTGCAAACGAGAGTCCTCCGGATAATATATACACCCTATGAGGAAGTAGTGTAGAAAACGGCCATACAGATGACTCTGTTACACACGGAACTAGATCCTGGGCGCAGGTAGTGTAGGTGACGGCTACACCACTACACTACCTGCGTGTCAGTCACCAAAAATATGCGCCTGCGCATTCGCATGGTTTTGAGTCTGCTCCCATCGCCCATTTGAATAGCACATACCCCCCCGCATACTTCGTCCCGCCAGAGCACCCATAAGCGATCGCATAAACCGAATATGCGCCCGGCACGATGCCACGTGATCTCACACTTGTAGAGCGGTGAATTCGAAAAGGAGATAGCTGTAGCGTTCGGAGGTTCATGTTTCTTACATATGTAGACAGGATTTTTATCCTTCTCGTTACAAAGGAATAGTTTTCTTTTAAAGTTCATTCATCTTTGGGTGTGCACTTGCTAACATGCGTATACGCACGCGCCGCCACTGCACCCGCAGGTCTCCCAGCATGTTCTTCTCCTGCTCATGAACTACTTCAAAGTAATTCCATTTTACAGCTGGTTCATCAGCACGCACCTGAAACCCAATTTATTAAGAATTTAGTGATCACCAAGGATGCAGATTAGAAGTGGCATTTTGTAAATAACTAACACTGTAGTGGTGAAAAAAATATATAAGAAAAAGTCATCAAATCCAAAATAGAGTACCTTAAGAATCCTGTTGTTGAAAAGCCTGTTTCGAATGTTCTTCAGCAGGTGGGGTGTATCAGAAAACATAAAGACCTTCCGTTTACAATTGAGTGGGTGCTCAAACCTGGTCTTCTCCTTTCCTAAAACACCACTTACACCCATATCAGCCCACAGTTTCAAATTAGTTGAGACTCCATCAGCAACAACTCCATGCATATAAGCTCCAGCCTTTTCCATCATGATGATGGCCTTAACGAGTAGCAGGGCAAGAACAATACCCTTGGTTGGTCCCCTCGAGGCAAAGACACCAATTGCTTGTGTGTATGAGTCAGCCAGAGGCTGAAACATAAACACTAGGCCATGGTTTGCATTTTCTTCAAAGGAATGTCCATGGTCTCCATCTACTCCCATGTCCATTAATCCTGTGTAAGTCAAATATCTTGAATTTACTGCTACTGTCTCACGTACACTCATCTCATCTAAAAGCAGTAGACCATGGCGTTGCATTTTTGGCTTGCTTCTCAATTGTGTCTCCATAAGCTTAAAAAATTTATGGTCGAAGCCACATGTGGTATCTATAAGTGCTAAGTACCTGAAAGGAATGACACTTTTAAGTGACATTTACTGAATAGGGAAGAAATTAGTGATGAGCAATGGCCATAAGGACATGAAAAATTATATAAGTCTGAAAACGTTCACAAATCTTACCTTCTGATTGTCCTAACACAAGGCAAAGGAAGAATATCATTCCTCCTCAAGAATTCATATCCACTGGATGACCTCATATACATCACAATGCATAGAAGTACCCAGTCTTCTGCACATCTTCGCCCTTTAGGTGAGGATAATTTGGCAGACTTTAAAATTTCATGCAGAGCTGTGCTCTGATTTTTCCCCAGCTTCAACTCCTGCAACCGTTCTTGAAGGCTTCTTTCAGAGACCTCATCAAATTGTTTTTGTAGTGCTCCAAGCTTCTCCAAGCAAGAAGCTAACCTCCTTCGTGCAGCAGCCTTGCCCCTTACAACAGATTTAATCCTCTTCCGAAGGAGTTCCATTTTTTTCTGCTGCCTAGGAATGAATCTCATGTGGATTCTGGATTTCGTGCTGTGCCTCTGTAGGCGAAGCCTTTCCCGATTAACCGTTTGAGCAGCTCGGCTACAGAAAATGCACTGCCCAAATCTTGTCACCAATAATGTGCAATCTTCATGGCGAAGACGCCCAAAATGGTCAACATAACTTGAATTAGACTCAAGTTCATCAACGTCAGCAGGTGTAATACACCCTTGGCATGGATACAATTTATGTACCAGCTCAACTACTTGCTCCACTTGGCCAGCATCAGTAGCTTGTTGAACAGCAATGCCAAAATCCTGCAAATCTACAATTTTGTTATGAATGAAGCAAGTTACTACCATTGACTCATCAATGGTAACCTGTTTCACAGAGACTGGCATGGCCCTATCTATGCCGGCCTCGGTGGCGCCGGGGTAAAGTCCCCGACTGCCAACCTAGAGGTCGCGGGTTCGAATCCCGCCTGGGTGGCTTGACTACCATCCAGGGCATGGATGTTTGTGAATGTCTAACAAGTTAATTGTAAGAGAGGACAACGCTGTCCTAAATTCGCTTGTATAATAAAGACAAATTATTATTATTATTATCTTTCTGTCTCACACTGGAAAATTCCACAAACAGAATTAACCTCTCCGTCTCTCCAGATGCAGCGATATTTGCTCTTACCCAGGAAGGGGGGTAAGAAATAGATTTCATGTCACAATAAATTCTGTCAAACAAGCCAACATCACATACACCTGTGTGAATTTCTTCCAAGTTCTCCTTTTCACTGAAATTGGTGATTCGCGGATATTGGTGAATAACTCGTTTCGCAGGAATTGGAGTCCTAATCGTTGGCGATTTCATCCTCTTCAGGGGCTTGCTCAGGTACTTAGGGCACTGAGGAAACAATCGTGGCACAGCCCCCCATTTCAGTTTAGGTCTTTCAAACCTTCCCTGAAAGTTGAATTTGATTTGTATAGGCAAAGCAGAAGAATAGAAATGTCATCACTTAGAGTACAAATGTATGAATTCCAAATTTTATTTAGCATCAGCTAGTACTAAGTAATTGATAGGAAGTAATTAAGGGTCAAAGGATTCTAATTCAAAGTTAAAATGAAATTATTAATATGATCAAACACTGAATAAAGTAACCATAAGACAAAGTTCATGGGAGATACAAAAATAATTCCAAAATAAAATAAAACTTACCACGCCAACGACGTTTCCCTCGCTGTACGTGACAATCTTCTCACGAATAATATCGGATTCAATAAAGTGTTTTTCACAAACAACTTGCGGATACTTGACGATAAAATTATCACGAGGAATCCACTCTGCCACTCAGCTCGTAGTCTTTCTTCCCTTGGCACCAAAAAGATATGCACCTTTTCTAAGTTAGAGTCATACCCAGAGGTACAACCTGGCCCCATACATCTTTTGCCCACCATTATCCTTTTAAACCGGAATCGAATTTAAACCGATCTAAACACTCGATCAACGATATACCATAAGTATAACTGGCCTCTGTTGCAGGAAAAGACTGTAAAAAAACGTGGTTTATCGCAGTGAATCACCAAGACGCATTACTTCCCATGCAATCACAAGGCTGACGTCGGACGGGTGCACAAATAGCGCCAGCGGCGAAAATGACGAACTAATCGGACAGTAAGGGTCGCATGAGCCAGCAGGGGAGAGGTAGGGAGAAGCCGGGGGCTGGTTGTGAGCAACACAGATGAAGTTCGCGAACCCAATGTTTCGCAACTCTTGGAGGCTTTTTAGAAAATCGGTTACGTGATCATTGCCTCTGAAGATGTTTTGTCTTTTACCGCATTTTTCACAATCACTCAGGGTCTCGTCGTGAATGCACTCTGCACAGCATTTTTGAGAGACCAGCAAATTCGGTGTGTGGAGGAAATTTCCTCTCTTGTTAGGCAGCTCGTCGTCCTGACGACATTCAATGTCGTAAAAAACAAATATGTACTTTCCGGATTGTTGCTTTCTCTTTAATGGTCTCATGTAACATTTTTTACCCTGCCATGTGTCGGCACTTGCAAGTAGTGCAGTATATTTCTCCGCACACATGTTCCTTTTTTATTTTAGCGATGCTGTAAACTTTACAGCACCGGTTGCAATATTTTATGACATCACAGGGGTTCTAGCAGATCTCTTTTTCTCCATGTGCTTCTGATAGCATCCTTCCCCTAGAAACCTACGCATGCAACGCGGACATGTAATAACGTCACCGCATGGTTCGCAGGGTGGCGATGAGAGACATCGAGGGCATTGCTTGTTACATTTGTGATCGTGAATTGCGTTGAAGGCAGTCCTGCACGATCGACAATAATACCCACAGGAAAAGGCACCCGTAAGCGTAGTGATAGCATTAAAGTGACTTTCTCCATACATCATATCAATGTGTTTCCGACTGCTGCCGTTTGGAGCTGGGTTTGTCGGGCCCTCATAAAGAATGTCATTGCCCCTTCGATCGCCAAAAACCGTGATGGTAAAGGCTTCAAGATATTTATGGAACTCCGCTACATGTTCCATACCACCTCCGTTTTCCAGGTTTACCCCTGCATTCATGCAAAGGGCTTTGGCTCTAATGGCTTGAAATTTTCTGCCCATTCTCATGTCTTTATAAACCCCCTCTGGATCTTCATGTCGCGACATAGCCACACAGAGGGCTCTGGCTAATCACATATTGTCATCGTTTTTTATCACGATTATAGACCGTTTTCCTTTACAGAAGTGGTGAAATGATGAAATATTGTCTTTCACATTTCGGCCTCCCTCTGGCTCTTCAATGTATGTAAAAGACAGGTTCATTTCCCCCTCAAGCAAACATTGATCGTTAGACTGAATTACTATTTCAATCCGCTGTAGGATCACCTCAGTTGCAAACTGATCTAGCCTCCTATAGGTGATGTGTATGGACTTTTCAGGATTATTTTTAGGACTGAGAGTCATTCCAGCCCTTGCTGATGGTGATATCCCTGTTTTAACCCCTCAAGCGTGTGCGACACAGCATATGCGTCCTCGCTATTCCGTCCCTATACGGTGCTTTAATCGTAGGCATTTAAACCACCCAGGGTGCTTTAATTTAGAGGCACTTCAGATTTTGTGCAGACATGAAGTAAAATATTTTTTTCAATCTTATCACAATGCAAAAAAAATCCAAAAAAATATATTATATAAAAAATTGTTTAAATTTTATCATAATGAACACGTACTTACAATTTTTAGACCCATTAACTTTTTCCTGCTCCTCTTATCCGGTGGTTAATAGTTGACCTGCGTGTGATACTGCTCAAAACAGGGTTCTAAGCAGAGTGAGGGTGTTCCTGGGCAGTTTTTGCATCTAAATCTTGTCTCTTTCCGTTTTTTGTGCACACAACACACTTTCTTCTTCCAACCTTAAATGTCTCAGTTTTCGGGTTTTGTTGAACAAAATGCTACCCGGTCAATCGCATACATTCCGTATCGATATCCGAGGGCCGTCCTTTGCGCTGTTCTAAATTCTGCCCATGATACTTAGCAATTATTTTGTTCACTAAGCTCATTCTGAATTATAGGTGATCTTTGCTATTACCAGCCTTACGGTATAAAATGTACGCGTTCAACACAGCCGTATTAACTAAGTGATTGAATAATTTCTTGTACCACACTTTTGTCCTTTTTCTTTCCAGCAGGAACGATTCTAAAAGTTGATCTTTTAAATCTACACCGCCCATATATTTATTATATTCTGTTACACGCATAGGCTTGTTTACACATTCTAGCCCGCCCTTTCGACTTACGGGTTGCATTTGGTCTGAATGCTTTGTAGTCAGCAATGCAACATCGCGTTTATCCTTCCACTTCAAAGCAACCAATTTCCCACACTTTGCACTAACAACTTCTCCTCTCTTTAGTTTCTTTTTGAGGTTTACTGGCATACCTTTACGCGTGATTTTCACGGTTCCAACAGCATCTGTTGTCCTCTGAACTAACCTATGGAAAAGATCGGGACTACTGTAAAAATTGTCCATATAAACACATCTACCAGAGTCTAATAGTTTCTCACACAAACTTAGAACAACTTTAGTTGAAAAAAGATCTGTGTCCTTTGTGATTTCACAGCCCAATTTTGTCCCTGAGCCACAGTAAATAATAAAATTCCATAAATACCCTGCGGAGTCACAAAGTTCAAACAATTTTATCCCAAACCGGGAAGCTTTCATGGGAATATACTGTTTCCACGACAGTCTACCTTTCCACAACAACAAAGACTCATCTACACTGATTTCCTTACCGGGTATATACACTTTTTGGAATTTATTTGTCAAATATTCACTAATTGGTAAAATTTTATACAGTTTTGGATCCTTTTTTACCAATTCCTCATCGGTATTATCTACAAAATGGAGAAATTTGGTGAGCAATGAAAATCTTTGCTCACTCATTACATTGGGAAAAAATGGAGTCTCTAATAAATGCTTTCTGCTAAAATACATTCTGAGGCTTGGTTTCTGAATTATTCCCATCAACATCAGTAAACCTAAATACACCCTTATTTCCCCCAGAGTTGCGGGGACCCACTTTTGGAAGCGCGATTTTTTTTGCTTCGTAATTTTCTCTTTCTCACGAGCAAGAAACTGTGCTGCGTAGCGGTTTGTCTCAGTCACTATAATTGAAATTATTTCATCATCAAAAAATAACTCCAAATAACTAACAAATATGCCAAGGGATCATCTATACACGGAACAGGCAATATTTGTTTTCCCACTAATTCACACGCAAAAGGTTGAGGAGGGTCAGCACTGTCGATCTCTTGCCAATTATTTTCTTGAAGATTCACAGAAAAATGAGAAGGTCCTTCGCTCTCTTCGGAACTGGAATCCAGAGAGTATCCAATTGAAATTTCCGAAGTAGTATCTGAGCATCCTGCGCTCTCTTCTTCCAAAGCGTCAAGCACTTGCTCATCGCACAACTCACGCGAGCTAGAAGCCATGGTCAACTAAAGAGGGGTACAGATATGGAGTGGATTCAAGGCCGAAAAAAAAATAAAAAAAATCACCAAAGCAAGCGTAGGGATGAAAACACCCCAACCCTTAGCCTCAACGTCGTAAATAAGATACCAAGATGCGGGGATGCTGGCCGGTCTTCGAGGCTCCGTGAGGCGTTGAGTGACAATGCCTGGACGGACCATGCCTTCACTATCATTGCCTCGATGAAAGAGAAAGGAAACGATGAGGCAGAGAAGCAGATGATAACGAACCCGAGACGAAAGCATTCAGCATCCCCACACGTCACATACAATCGCTAAGAAAGCACATAACCAGAGCTTTAGTGGAAGGATATCTTTCATTAGCATCAACCAGACGCTGACCCTAGAGGAAGCGTTTCTTTCCTGACACCAGCTAGAAAAAAATATTCTAAAAAATACGAGAACGCAAACACAGACCACACAGGGGCACAGAACGATAGCAGGCAGATGTGTCTCACATATATACTCACTAAAAGTACATATATGGAAGCTTAAGAGATAGGAATGCCTAATGAAACATTCGGACGCATAGGGTGCGTCGCACACGCTTGAGGCATGGCAATCGGACGACACAAACGCTGTGTCGCACACGCTGAGAGAACGACCACGGGCATTTAAAGTCACGCTTGAGGGGTTAAGTAGTGTTAATAAACTATCAATGGCTGCTTGAAACCACACGAGAGGATTTTCATCCGATGGAATCGGAAGGAATGTGATGGACATTTGCTTCCCCCACAAGCGAAAATTTTTTTAATAGCTGCCATTTTCGGAAACTATTTTAAAATAGGGATTACCCCCACCCATCTGATCTACGGTTGGACTTTTGACCAATGGATCGATGAGAGAGTCCTCCGCAAAAGATGCATCGAGTAGTGTCAACCCGTTGTCATCCGTATTATCGTACGGTGCTCGTACAAAAGAGGGGATTCCCTCACACAGGATACCCTCAGTTACATTTTTTTCTCGGGAAAGTGGTGTTTCCTCCCTACTCATGACTGCAGGTTTTACTGTTCCTCCCGACGCTACATGGGGTACGTCAGGTGGGGTCTGGCTAAACACAATTAACGGTTGGCTTGTACTCGACTCGATATTCCCGATCAACAGAGAATCTCCGTTTGCAACCCCTGTACTGATTATCTTATCAGTCAGGGGATCTCGGGAAAATACTTTTCCATCTATCACGGGGAATTCGTAGTCTGATTGGAATAACGAATTAGCCAGCCCCTCAACAGCCTGCGAATCAACGTCTATATTCTCCTCAGGGAAAACCACTCCCTCGAATGACATGGGAAAATCAGTCTCTGATTGATGAAGACCAGAATTATTCATCCCCCCGGTCCCCTGAGTATTCAGAGTGACAATGCCTCTTTCAATACCGGATGGCATATTCCGGGCGGAGTTCTCATTCCCTAAAGTTGTATTTGTCATAGTATCGAACTCCTTAGTCCTCCGAATACCTTAGTCTAATTTTTGTTTTGATTTTCAGCTGATATCTGGTCATTGTCCTTTCCATATTTGTCAGTCTTCTTCAAATCCTTCTCAGTCTCGTCTATGAGTGCTATGCCATCAGCAAATAGCACCACACTGATTTTTTCCAGGATATTGACACCCAAAGTCTTCTCCTTGATTTCATTTCACTAGCTTATTTTAGAAAGTATTACTTTAAAACAAAGAATGAGTAGCTTACATTGGCATTTATTACTTTAAAACAAAGAACGAGTAGCTTACTTTGGCATATATTACTTTAAAACAAAGAATGACTAGCTTACTTTAGCAAATAATAAGTTAAAATAAATAATGCTTGCTAACCTCAGCAAATGATACGTTAAAATAAATAATGTGTGCTTACTTTAGCAAATGATACGTTTAAAAAACCTACTTCCTAAGATGTTGTTTTATCCTGAAAAGATAAAAGAGCATTCATAAAAAGGGTTTCCACATTTCCAGGAACTACCAAAATGCAAGGATGCCTGGTGTTTTGGGGTATGTTGATGGCACCCATATAGCCATAAAAGCTCCAAGGGAGGAAGAGCACTTATATGTGAACAGAAAGCTATTCCATTCAATTAATGTGCAAATAGTAAGTTACATCATTTTGCAATAGACAAATGAACATGTTATCGTGCATGGTTGGCTGACTTATGTCATATGTGGAACATCCTCCACTTTCAGGATAGCAACTCAGATCTCAAAATTTATAATATTTTGGCGAGATACCCGGGTAGCAGCCATGACTCTTTTGTGTGGGCTAATTCCGCCATTCGCCAGAAGCTGACAGAATTTTGGGCTACGGGTGAGAGATGTTGGTTGCTAGGTTAGTATTTCTTAAATTAAGTTTGTCATGAAAATTTCTTCAAAAATGAATCTCTAATTTCTGTGTAAAATAATTCCATAGGTGATTCTTGTTATCCACATGAGCCATGGCTCCATACCCCAATTTTGGATGCAGCAGAGGGCACACCCGAGGCACGTTTCACTCGCATTCATGTGAAGGCACGTTCAGCAGTGGAACGATGCATTGGATTGTTGAAGGTAAGGTTTAGATGCGTTCTCCAAGCCAGGAAAATGGAGTATGACCCTAGAAAAGTATGCCAATTTGTCAATGCCTGCAGCGTCCTGCACAACATGTGTATGCTGGGTGGAGTTCCATATGGAGATGATGAATTCCACATGGAGGATGAAATTGATAGACCACCGCCAGTGGAACAAGGGGCTAGGGCCCGGCCTCTAGAAGCAAGAGCGGTTAGGGGAGACATTATCAGACGTCTTCAACATTAGGTAAGTTTTGTTTCTATGAAAGGTTGTTTAGCAGTCTAACTGCTCTACTTACATTTCCTTCATCTCCTTTACTGAAGCTGTGAGGCTCTCTAATGTTTTCCTCGTCTCCTCCGAGTTCCTTGCTACAACCTCTACAGCAGATGCTATTCTTTGAATAGCATCTGCCATAGCCTCGCTTGAAGCCAAGGCCCTATCCTCCTTTTCATCGAGATCAGCATCTAAAGAGAAGGAAAATAAAATTCTCACATGAGCATCTTTATCACTGAAGCTGCTGTCAGGTAATTTGCCCAAATATTGAATCTAATCAATGGGTATCAATAAAATGATACATGACATAATTTTTAGAAGTCTTTATACTGATGATTGAACCATCACTCACCACAAATCCTCTTTTTTGCAGGAGCAGGCATTCCCGAGGTGGAAGGGGTGGAACCATCTCCTACGGTGGAAGCTTCTCCTGAGGATGAAGCATCTCCCTCCTCGAACAAAAAGGGCAAGCTCCCATCGTGCATAACTGTCACTATCTGAAATGCGATAAAGTAAGCAAACTTACACCATAATTTATCAATTGGATATTACCTTCACTGCTACGATAAATGACAGGGTGCCTCACCTCAAGGGGAATCCCCGGAATGCCAATAACTGCCGTTTCCCCAATAAAAGCGATTAGCTTTTCTTCTAGGACAGTCAGTGGCACGACAGAAGATGGCCCTCCCCCTGTCTGCTGGGCCGACCTCCTGATCTTCATGGCCTTCTGTTTTGTGTCGGACCTCCAGTCCATCCATGACTATGATAAAACAGGAAATACTATTTAAATACCTTTACGTGATGATAGAACCACAATTCGATTAACGCAGTGTTGAAGTTTGCCCTTGACCACTTCTCTGGGGTTTTGCTCCCTCCAGTGGGGCAGGAATTGAGGAGATCTGCAAGCTCCCTCCACAACTCAGACCTCCTCAATCCTGCCTGCGGCCCACTAATTCGGCCACGAGCCAGGTCAGTATGCGCCAGCATAAACTGAAGCATCAACTCCCTTTGGTTATAGGAGATCTTCTTAGCACCTGAAAAACTCATCAAGTGGAAGAAATTGAATGGGTAGAAACTTAGAAATAAGGAGTTTGTGTTAACCTTAAAGGAATCACCAATCCTCACAAAGCCCCTGAGTACAATATAATTCCAAATCTATGTTCTACGAATAGGATATGTATGAAAGTAGAGTAGGCTGGAGTAGAATGGCTATGAAAGGAATTGTCCTTTTGCCCTTCTGTCCACTACGTTCATTTGTATTACTAGAATTTGCATTAAAACTACAGATTTCACAGAAGACTGACTACCTATATGTTCAAATTGAAAGGCTTGGAGCTCTATTCAGCTCTTACAAAAGGATATATTTTTGCATGACTTTTAAATTTGAACTCTTCTTTTCTCCTGTCAGGAAGTGGCTGATGATGTAGACTTGGTTTCCTGAATTCAGGTTTCATCTTGTACACTGGGTTGCAACGCTTGTTCCATGTTAACATTTTTGCTAATTCCCAACTCATACAATTGTTTGTACTTGATGTATCTTTGTGCTATATTCTCATCTCCTGTTTGCTGGCCCTTAATGCATGTAAGCAATTTTCATGGCCACACTTGTTCTTTGTGTGAATTATTTTATTTTGTCTCTTTGAATAAACATATTGCTATGTATATTATGTGGTCCTTAAATTTATTCATCCTTTATTAATGCTATTAAGTATCTAATTTCTATAAATGTTCATTGAGCTTACTTTTCTCAGCACTTTTGAACAGAATAAAATTCCCTCTGAATTTAAAAAAATAACTTGTGTAACTTTTACATTTTGCATAGGTGCACCTTATTATTTATTTTTAAAAATTTTATTCTCAATCCACCGGATACAGCTCTTATTGGCCATTTTACACCGGGGTGTTCAACGAATGTAACAAGTAAACGAGCACAAACAGCCATGCCCTGGAATGAAGAAACATACCCAGGCGGGACTCGAACCCGCGACCTCTTGTTTGGCAGGCGAAGACGTTACCCCGCCGCCACCGAATTTTATTCTGTTCAAAAGTGCTGAGGAAAGTAAGCTCTATGAACATTTATAGAAATTAGATACTTAATAGCATTAATAAAGGATGAATAAATTTAAGGAAACCACAACTATGCATTATGAATAGTATATTAAGTGGATTCGTGGTCCAGAAAATCAATATGTGTAATTCATGTATGAGGGCCTGTAGATATAAATGTATATTTCATGCATGGGTATTCAGATTTCTAATTTGTGATATGCGCGTATACATACATCCTGAGGGAATTTTGAAGCACTTTTACATTAAATAAACAGACGCAATACGATCGTATTCCATCTTATACATATGTTTTTGGTCATGTATTTTTCGTGTATTATTGATGTAACACAAAATGTTGTGCTGTCTGGGACGGAGCCTCAATTAAATATTTAATTCCTCACAAATAACTTTCAAATTAAAATACAGGTAATAATTTTCGCAGCAATTGCTGCATGTTTTTTTAATCTCCAATATGAGGAGACCGTTTGTCTGTCAGACCCTTGTGCCCCTCCAGAAAAAATTCTGAATCCGTTCTTGCGTTCATTGATATAATTCGGAAGGAACTTTCTTAATGACAACTACATTACTAAACATCTACAATAAGACAACATTATTGAAACATTACAAATAGGCCTAGAGAAAATTTTTAAAACGGTAAACACAAAAATCGCATTTAGTAACAACAACAACAAACTGAAACATTTACTGGGGAATACCAAGGACAAAATTGACACAAATAAAAAATCTGGAATTTATCAAATTTCTTGTTCTTCTTGTGAAAGCCTCTACATTGGTCAGACACGTAGAAATATTATGACCAGATTCAAAGAACACATGGCCCACTTCAGATACAACAGGCCAGAAAAATCTAGCATGGCTCAACATTTAATTGATACTGGACATGTAACATCAGAAAACCATCTTAAATTACTAAAACAAACACCCAACCACTTACTAGACGCCTATGAAAGTCTATTTATATACAAAAACAAGAATAAAATCGTTAACAGCGACCATGGACCTATCCCTCACAGCTCCCTTTTTTCCATCTCCAAACATGACATTTTCAACAGTTAAAATTTAAAACTTTTTCCAAAATTTTTCATATTTGAATATTTGCCAATTCTCAACGACCGTTAAAAATTTCCCTCAAGCTCCTCACTCCCCCCCTTCCCATAGTCCTCCCTCCCCCCTCCTCCCTACTCTCTCCTTCACTTTAACCCCTCCCCCCCTTCCTTTCCCCAGTACGCCACTAGCCAATCACTTCACTCCCCTCCCCCGTTCCCCTCGGACCCCTTTTGGCCATAGGTTCCCATCTTCCGTTTAACACCCATTACTGTTTTCATCCTCCCCCTAGCCCCTCTATCTTCACCCCTTCTTTTTCTTAGTTATATATTTTGGTTGTCCTCCCGTCCCCTTCACTTTCAACCTTGAGTTGTAAGTGACTTTGGTTCTTCCTTCAGCACGCTGAAGAGGGCTACTTTGTAGCCGAAATACGTATACGTGTGTTTTCCTCGTCCCCTTGCCGAACTCCCCCGACGACGCTCTTTTGGAGCAAACCTTTTCTCCCGGAACATTGAAGCCATCCACAGGTGAGTGACTGCTTATCGAGTGAATGTGTTTCCACGGATCACTGGCTGTCTTTAACAGGCCCATCCTGTGAAGATTCCCGGTTTTCTGTGGAGCAAGAATCCTTAGCGGAGGTCCCTACAGCCCCACAAAGGATCTTGTTGTGTATGTTTGAGTGAGTGATTGTGTGAGTGTGTGTGTTGTTTGGGCCTTCCGGTTGAGAGGCTGGTGTTTGGTCCCTGCGGGGAATTTCTCCCCCTTCCCGCACACCAACGCAGCAAAATTTTTTCGACTTGCAAGGTGGACGAGCAGGGAGAATTATACGGCCATTTGAGAAATTCCTTTTCTTCTTTAACTACATTACATAGGTATTATGGTATTGCAGTATCCGGTACCAATATGTATACATGACAATTTGAATTAATTCATTCCAACAACAACAATCTCCATCATATGCGAACTATACCCGATGTTGTAATATTGTTTCCTTCGCTTTTGTAGGCTGAGCACTAATACCACATATTACACAAGATATGATAACAAGTTATACAATATAAATTATCTTCATCTAAGTAACACCTTCCACAAATAAAAAGATTAATATAATGACAACAAAGTACGTACCGACTCCTTCCATTTTTTGTTGTTTTAGCGGGAATTCAACATTTTCAGTCTTCACTTGTTTCCACACTTACCTTTCATTGGTGGAGACACGTCAAATAACTTCTAACTTCGGGTGTATTCGGCTTTTCCCTGTTTGGGAAGGAGGGGGAACCGTACCGACTCGTTTGATACCGACGACCATACTGAATCGCTGAATTTGCCGTCGTCGGTATGGAAACCGTCGTCGGTACGGGATGATGTGCTGTCGGTGGGCTGGGAAGGGAAACCGACCGGTGCGGTACCCACGAAATACAGAATACAGCCCCTGGTTGGAAGCCCAGCGTTTCTCCGTCCAAATCACGCCACCAAAGCAATCGCAGCCAAGAAATCGGGAGAACCCTTTCTCAGCAAAAACACAGGGTACGCCTTCAAGTCGAAACGAGTCGAGAACACAATGCCACGAATCCGTTGACACACCTCGTCAGCACCCGGAGTCAATATGACATTAACATATCTTTGGAAAGTCCATAGATATTAACAGCCTTTCACTTCTAGACCCAACCCCTTCCACCCCTCACCCAATAGCTTACCACTTACGCGCGTCGGTGCCATCGAGAGGCGGGGGTGGGCCTAGGCAGCTTCGCCAATAAAAGGGTTCGCGCGAGCCTCTGGCCTAAGAATGAGTCAATAGCTTGCTCTCTGTAGTGCTCAAGTGGCTCTCGGGTTGAGTTTTCCTTCACTTGTGATTGCTTACGAGTTTCGCGAACTTACAGTTATTGAGCTATTAGCACATTAGCGATTAGAGTTATTCGCCATTTCGACGATGACATGATCCGCGAGCGTAGTCATGTCTTCACAGACAGACGAGCTTTCCGCCCAAGGATCGCCCACAGAACAACGAAATGTAGGAGAGATGGCTTGCTGCCACTCAGATGGCTACTTCACGCCATCTTCCTCATTTTGGGACAATGCTCCTGTAAACTCTCCTCAACACTTGCCTCACCGGACCCGACATCTGAGAACTCCGTCGAGATGGCCGACGCCCCCTTCGGGACCTCATCAGCCCACCTCAATGCCTCGCCGGAACCATCGGGTGCGTTTATACGCGCCAAGGGTCGCAAAAGGACAGCAAATTCGCCACCAACAGTACCAAGCAAGCATCAGGTAACTATTTCCAATAGATTTACCCCCATTCAGCCCCACGTAGAGTAAAAATCTGCACCACTCATCCCAGAAACGGATCCGAAACCACCTACCCAACGCCCTCCCGTCCGACGACGCCCGCCATTCATACTTATTTACAGCATCTCGGACTACAGGAAGTCTCTGGCACTCATCAAATCCGCTGTGAAAGGAGAATTCACCGTGGACATAAGGAGATACTACACCAGACTGCAGGTCGACACCGCTAAAGACCATGCCGCGGTCACCTCACTACTCGCCAAGGAAAAAGCGGAAGCGAGCAGCTGGCCCCAGAAAGAGGACAAACTGACTTCATTCCTCATCAGGGGAATAGAGGCGGACTTCGACCTGGAGTACCTTAAAGAACTTTTCGACGCAGAAGGTGTCCCTGCAACAGAAATACGGACCAGTCGTGACAGGGATGGGAACCCGAAAGACCTCCACGTGCTGAAAGTCCAACCAACTGAGGAGTGAACAGCAAAAAGAATCAGCAAGCTCAAAAAGATCGGAGCAGTAAATTTCACCTTAAAGCCATATAAACATGATCGTCCTCAAATGTGCTTTAACTGTAATCGCTTCGGGCACTCCAGCACATATTGCACGGCCTCACCTCGTTGCTGGAAATGCGCTGGTGACCACTACGGGACGAAATGCACTCTACCTCGCGATAAACCAGCAACTTGTTGCAATTGTCGAGGTGCACACCCAGCCATGTCTAGAAAGTGCCCGATCTACCAGAAACATCTGGAACGACTTCGACAACAGCAAGGACCAAGAAAGAAGGCGACAACAGCACAGAAACACAAACCACACAGCCACCAACAATCTCCGGAGAAAACTATCCAAGCCTAGGGCGCCAGAATCCCTGGGAGACCGGATTACCTGCTCCATCGTCAAAGCCAAGATCTGCGCCTTGGTTGAGACCAGAAATAGATCAGCATCCGCACCAACGCCAACTGACTCCGCCAGCAACCAGCGCCACACCATCACCACCGATCGTCACTGCTACCGACATAAATATAGACTCTCTCGACCTCACCTCTATGCTCAAACAACTACTTGTCATTTCTCTGCAGATGCAGACACAGATCCAGCTCCAGACCAACATCCTAACAAAGATGTTTGAGAAGATGGCGGCAACTCCAGTTCCCTAAACGGCGAACATTGCTGCCCCGCCTCACAGTGGCACTGTGGAATTCTAACGGAGGATTGCATTGGAAATCCGCAGAACTACTAGAGTTTTTGAAACAATCTTCAGTTGACATTCTTCTGCTGACAGAAACGAAACTGCTGCCGACTAAGAAATGGAGCATTCCAGGCTACCAGATCATCCGAAATGATCGCAAACCTCAACAACCGAATAAAAACGGTGCTGGTGGGACCGCCGTCCTTCTACGAAACCACCTCAAAGGACATGAAGTCATCCTGGATGGTACCTCTCCTCTCGAGGTGACCGCAGTCATTCTGGACACTCATTCTGGTCCATTTCAGGTTGCAGCAGTTTATCACCGCCCTGGCTCAGACTTCCCGGACGCGAGTTATTCAGCTCTATTCTCAACAGGACATCCAACGCTTATAGGCGGAGACTTCAACGCGAAGCATTGTTCTTGGATCTCCATAATACCAAACCGCAGAGGCGACAGCCAACGCACCATTATCATGCTGGCTCCTCAGATGTACTAGACATATTTCTGACGTCCGACATACATAAGTCCCACTCATGTAAAACGGTTGCAGCCTTGGAAAGTGACCACCTACCAGTCTTACTGCACATAGGACTTCGATCATTGCGACTGCCTCCACCAATGCACAGAAACTTTAACAAAGCGGATTGGACCACATACCGCAGACACATTGCCGCTTCTCTGCCCGCCACACCACCATCGCTGGACTCTGCTGCCAACATAGACTCTGCCATCAATCGCCTCGTCACAGCCATCAACACTGCATCATCCATCTGCATTCCTCTTACCCGCCATCAAGTCCCAGACTACCTCACCCTGCCAAAATCCATTGTATCACTAATTCACAGGAAGAACGCAGCCCGGCGACGCTACCAGCGCAACCACGAACAGCTGAAGCGAGAAGTGGCGACTACGGTGAAGGAATTCAGACGCAGCACTTGGAGCAACAAGCTGGCATCCCTCAACCAAGAAGACGGCACCATATGGAAGATGGCGCGGACTCTTCGATTGCCATACACTAGAACTCCACCTCTAAAGACTCCGAGAGGGTTAGCCTGCAGCGATGCTGAGAAAGGGGAATACGCAGCTACCTACTTGGAGGAATCGTTTAAGCCAAATCCAGAAACTCCGGAGACAGAAAACCTCCAACATCTCACCGAACTGTCTCCGCATCCACCACCAGCAGCCGAAGAACCACCAACGATCACCACTGCAGACATCGCCACCGGAATCAAGTCGCTGCCACTACGGAAGTCACCAGGACCTGATGGCGTCCGAAATGAGCATCTAAAACAACTTCCTGTCGGAGCCGCGGCCTTCCTAGCGCTAATCTTCACAACATGCATCCGGATAGGATACTTCCCTGCCATGTGGAAGAAGGCAAAAATCATCTGCTTGCCAAAGCCCAGAAAAGCACCATCTAAAGTAGAAAGCTACCGCCCCATATCATTACTAGACACGCTGGGAAAACTACTTGAACGCCTGCTGCTACCGCACATCCTACGCTACCTAACGGAAAAAGAAATACTCCCACCATTCCAATTCGGATTCCGTAAGGAGCACAGCACTCAACACGCCATCCTGCAAGTCACCGGCTTCATCTCGTCAGCATTTAACACCAAAAAATACTGCGCAGCGGCCTTCCAGGACGTCTCGAAAGCGTTCGATCGCGTGTGGCACAGCGGCCTTATCTGGAAATTACACCATCTTGGCTTCCCAAAATGGCAAACTGATATCATTCGGAGCTTCCTCGATTCAAGGAGTTTCCAAGTCTCTTGGAGAGGAGAGCTATCCACCAATCACCGAATAGATGCTGGAGTCCCCCAAGGTTCCGTGATCGCTCCACATCTATATTCCATCTACACCGCGGACTTCCCGAGGACATTCGATTGGAACACGAAAGTGAGTCTCTACGCAGATGACACTGCTATACTATGCAGGTCTTGGACTGAAAAAGGCGCCGTAAAACAGCTCCAAACGGCCCTCAACACCGCAGCGACATGGTGTGCATCATGGCGGACAGCGCTTAATCCCGAGAAGACACAAGCAGTACTCTTCCGCGGACGTAAGAAAATGTCTATGCCACCGAATCTACGCCTCATGAGGAGAAACATCCCCTGGTCAAACAATGCAACATACCTTGGAATCCAGCTGGACGTAAAACTTCTATACAAGCGCCATATCCAAAGCACGCTGAGGAAACTGAAAACAACATTCGGCCTCCTATGTCCACTCCTACGATCCTCAGATATCAAGGTTACTGATAGTCTAAAGATTCTAAGGGCAGTCATTGTCCCTAAAATCCTTTACGCATCCCCAGTTTGGTCCGGCTCCATCTCCAATACAGACATCGAGCAGGTGGAAATCGGCATTCGAAAAATACTACGCCTCATCAACAAGACTCCAAGATGGGTCCCCAAGGAGATCGTCTACGAGATCGCCAATGAACCAACAGTGCGAAGAAGGCTGACAGAATCGGCGAGAAAATTCTTCGAAAAGGCAGAAGAAAGCGGGAACCCAACCATCAAATCCTTCGCTACCGACGTCCCCATGTGGTGGGACACCTACAAAAGGCCAATCGCCTCCACGGGTTTGGCCGAGCACCAGCCTCATTAAGATCCATAGATCACCAGCGTGGGAAGTCATGCAAGAGACGCAACAACAGCTGTGAGCCCGAAAGGGGTGGAAAGCTGACCTGGATCCTAAGAGACCAGGAAATCATCAACTGCAGTGGCCTAACAATCCAACCACGAGCAGCTCACCTGCCTTGACCAGCAGAACCAATCATTTTAATCGACATGAGGAACGCCAAGAGGAAGCTGTTTTCTTAAGAGGAAGCCTCAGAAAATTTTTCGGTATGTATCTTATTTATCTAATTTAGTAAAATAATCAAGGAAGAATTTAAACATACCATGTTTATCATGTTAATTTTATTTGTGTTTTATTTCTTTCACAGAGAACTCATCTGTCGGACTTGGAATCAGATTCCGATATCGAGGAACAGCCCCCATTGGTTGTGCAGTACCGAGCCCTCAGGGAAAGAGCTCTGATGGAAATGGAAAACAGCTCCGAATTTAGTGAAAACGAGCAGCAGCCAATTACATCCACACCGAAGAGGAAACCAATTCCACCGAACTTCACACCACCGAGAATGGACAAGAGCTTTCCAGAGTCATTCTGGTCACCGCGTGTAAAAAATGAAACAGTGGATTCGGATGATGAAGTGCAAATAGTGTTCGAAAACATTAGAACCGTTTGTGTTGAAAGTGAATCAACAAATTGCGATGAAGACGTACTTTTCGGCTGAAACAGTAATTATTTCTGCTAGTAAAACAGACCATGCTCCATCGTGTTTTAATTCAGTAAATAATGACAGCTCCCTGATTCACTCCGGAAATGGATTATCCCCTCGAGTATTTAACATAAACTTCTCGGTCATTAGTGAGGAAAGTGTTGTGGAGTGTTTGGGGAGTGATTCGTCGTTGGACTGTGTGATAAATGATATGTGTCAGTGTGAGGAATGCATTGTAGAAATTTGCGAAGAACTTTTAAAAGCTATTGAATAAAGATTATGTGTAAACCCGTATAAAGTGACAAATTTATTTAAAATAAAAATGCCTTTACTTGTTCCTAGAGAAGTGTTTCGATTTTTCAGATTTTTAGTCCCTTTTAGCATACATGCATATTGGTTTCATTTTTAATTCACGATCATAGTTAACTCCGATTTGTGGAGTGTTACGCTGATGGATAATGTGAATGGCATTCATTTTTATGTTTATAAAATTTAAAATTTCTCTTAAAATCTCGTTCTAATCAAATCCATTGAATAGAGATACTGTATAAAGTCGTAAAAGTGACAAACTCATTTAAAATCAAAATGCCAGTAGTTGTTTTCGGAGAAGCATTTCGGTTTGTCAAAGTTTTTAGTCTCTTCTAGCTAGACATAATGCTTTCATTTTTAATTCTCAATCATAGTTTATGCTGATTTGTGCTATAGTACGCTGATGGATAAGATGAATAAAATTCATTCTAATGTTTCACGTAAAAATTTGAAATTTATCTTAATATCTCGTTATAATCAAATCCATTCCATAGAGATAATTTATAATACCGTAAAAAGTGACAAATTTATTTCAAATAAAATGTAATTAATTGTTCTCAGAGAACTGTGCCTGTTTGTCCGTTTTTAGTCCCTATTGGCTAAACACATTGTTTGCATTTTTAATTCGCTATCATGTTTAATGCCGCTTTACGATATATCACGCTAATGGATGATATTAATAATATTCATTCTAGAGGTTCACGTAAAATTTAAAATTTCTTAAAATCTCGTTGTAATCAAATCCATTGCATAGAGATAACATATAAAACTATAAATACTGATAAATTTATTTAATAGAAAATTTCCTGTATATACTTGTTCCCAGAGAAGTGTTTCCAGTTGTCAAAGTTAGTTAAACATAATGCTTTCATTTTTAATTCACTATCACAGTTTATTCCGACTTGCGATATATTACGCTGATGGATAATATGAATAATATTCATTCTAGCGGCTCACGCAAAATTTAAAATTTAAGTAATGTGGTTACTTCGTATCTATTCGCTCAACCATTGTATTTCCAGAGATGCGTTTTAAAATGCATCTAAAATTAACGTCAACGCCTGATGCGTCACCCTAGAGGACAAAAATGCCCCTGGTGTGCACACGGCTCAACTACCTCACTCCCGCGCCCTCAGGTAATCCCAACTGACCAACATTACCCGCCTCCCCCACCCGCCTCAAAAATGCGCCATAATATTCGAAGAGTCACCGGATCTCCTGAGTTGGGTTACCACCCCTCCAAAGTGCGCCATAAGAGTACCAAGTCTGGACAAGCCTGGGTTGGGTTAACCTACCTCCCCTCCAGGGTGGGATGGGTTGGGTTACCCCCACCCCCAAAGTGCGCCATAAGAGTACCAAGTCTGGACAAGCCCGGGTTGGGTTAGCCTACCTCACCTTCAGGGTGGGATGGGTTGGGTTACCACCCCTCCAAAGTGGGATGGGTTCGACTACCCTCACCCCCAAAGTGCGCCATAAGATCCCGATAAGTAGCAACAGAAAAGCAGTACTATGGGAAAAGGTCAGTAAAATAAATTTCCTCTTACTTCGTGGCGGAGTTATGTTCTTTTTAAAATTACAATTCAGCATCTTTTAAGATTTCAAAAGCTTTCATTTTTTTCAATTTATATATTCCTAAGTCATGAAGTCAGAAAATTGAATTGAAAATTGAAAAAAGGGGCTCCCGCGAGGATCCTCCACAGTCTTTTTCCCCCCTTCCTGTTACGTGTAATGAGTAGGGAGTCCTCAACAATGCCTCTGCCAAGGTCTCCAGTAAATAACTCGGTCGGTAACCGATCATATGTCACGCGTGACCCGCGAATCATCAGGACAAAAGAGAAGACGGTGCCTATTCCGGACAACATTAAAACGGTTCTCTTTCCAGAGACGACAAATTCAAAGAGAGGAGAAAAGCGGCAAGTAGAAGGGACCCGGATCGCACCTGAAAACGCCACCTCCAAGAAGGCTGAAGATAAAGATAGGAAAGCAAGT
Source organism: Ischnura elegans (assembly GCF_921293095.1). Lineage (NCBI taxonomy): Eukaryota > Metazoa > Arthropoda > Insecta > Odonata > Coenagrionidae > Ischnura > Ischnura elegans. The sequence continues at coordinate 69,872,432 of NC_060259.1, read as the reverse complement.
CGAAAAGGAAAGAACGACGAAGAGGCATTAATGAATGCCCAAAAACAAAAGACGGACGATGTCATCAGAAGAAGAACGTATTCTGACGCGGCAGTGGATCACTACTCTGATCTTCAGCGTTATGAGACCGTAGAGTATATTTCGTTTAATGACGAAATCACAGATAACGAAAACATGGAAGAAGATAGTGCCCCCCTTTTCGAAACAGTAGCAGCTTCGAGACGAAAAAGAAGAAGGCACGGGAGCCGGGGAGAGGCGGCCACAGAAAACAACTACATCACGACAAATAGATTTGAGGCTCTTGAAAACCTTCCCAGATGGAAGAAAAACAGAGCCACGAACGGTGCATTACCAAGCTAAGGCACCTGCCAGAAGCAAATGGCCACCACCGATAGTAGTTCAGAAAATTCTTAACCCGACGGAAGTTGTAAAGAAATTTAGGGAAATGGTTAAAGACAAAACCTTCTTGATAAAAAAGTTGCAAGATGGATCGCGATTACAACTCAAGCTACGTGAAGACTATGAAAAGGTAAATGACTTCCTGGAGAAATCTGGTGCCCAGAAATACTCATGGGCCCAGAAAGGGGCAGGAGTAGTTAAATATGTGATACACGGCCTAGACGCAGATATGGACTTGGACTTCATTAAAGAGGATCTAAACCTTAATGACATTCCGTGCTTGCACGTCAGACCAATTGGCAGGAAAAACTCAGACATATATTCCATCACAGTCCAGAAGGGTAACGGCTTCAACCCAAAAATGTTGGAAAAAGTGATATCGATTTGTAGCCTCTCGATATCGATTGTTTCCTTCAAATACAAGACGCTGAAAAGATGCTTCAGGTGCAACAGATACCGACACAGCTCCCGTTTTTGTACTCTGACCCCTAGGCGCTAAAATGCGCCTTAGACCACGAAGGCAAAGATTGCCCTGGAGAGAGCCCGACAAAATGCTGCAACTGCGGTAAACCCCACGAAGCATTCTCAACTGAATGCGAAGTCTACCAGAAAGAACTCAAGGCGATAAAATGAAACAATCGAGAAAAAACGGGAGCAAAAGCAAAGAAAGATATCTGCTAGAGAAGAAGCTCATGAAGAATATCGCGATCACGATAGAGAACACTGAGAAAAACAAGTGACGGTCGATCCGCAACTCCGACGGTCGATGGTAGCGGACAGAGACTCACAAAAAAGATCGACAAATTCCCCTCGGAAAATGTATGGGAGGGAAGGAAACTTTAGCTTTGTTCGCGTCGCTGCCACTTCTGCTCTTTCCTGCACCGGAAGGAGCAAGGAGAATCAGGCGGGGGCAGAAAGGTTCAAGTCGTGCGACGCGAACGCCTGTGCGAGGAATATGGCGCGGAATATAATTTTGGGAAACCTTCTCGAAGAGGACTCTTCCGATGACGATAATGATATTTTCCCGGCTGTGATACAGCCACGGGAAAGAGGTGATGAGATAATTCGTTATTCCAGTAATTGTTGCGATTTACTCGGGTTATTTAAGATGCTGTTTGAAGTAGTGCTGAACCCGTATTTGGGTGTATCACTTTGCGAATGCCTTGACATCTTTGTTTTGAGTTTCCTTATTAAAAACAAAGTTTACAACTTTTGTAATTATGGCGAATTAATGAGAAGAATATCGATATCCTAGACCTAAGTTTATTATTTGGCGTGAGATTTGTGTCAGCGTGCTTTTTCTCTCCATTTCGATGTAAACATTGCCTTTAGCCCTTCCGTTCCTTCTCACTTCATGTTTATGCTGTTAAGTTATGCTTGTTGTTCTTTTAAAAGGCTATTTTCTTTTTTACGCATTCATTTATCTACTTGATAACGTCCACTTGTAAGGCCAAGAGTTTTACGAGTTTACTTTCAGTAAGTTTATTAAAAGTATTTGTGACCAATTGGCACTAACTATTTAGCTAATATCTTCGGCATTTTCTGGCAACACTAAAATTCTTAAGATGGTGATGATTGACGGCTGTTTTGACATTAGGAAGGCATTGTACCAATATTTTTGACTCTGGCATTCCTCACGTTCCTAATTATCTATTTTGTAGTCTACATGATTGGGAAAGCCGCATTGCTTTTGTTGCCACTCTGAATGCAGCATAAGGTGTACATGACTGAAAATCATAATTATCCTATGGTTTGTACCCTAGGCAATCTACAGGTAATAAACGGCGTGATAAATGCTGTTGAGCGTCTGGAGAGGAATGCCATACCGGGGTATGTTGAGGAAATTATTCCTCTCTATAGTGAAAGAGAATTTGTAATGCATTTTCGCCTGAAAAGAGGCACAGTCCGCGATTTAATCGCAAAATTTCAAGAATCTCCGGAATTCATTCGTTTGCAAGGTACTTAAACAACTTACCTGTTCCATTTATTCCACCTGTGTGTTATTAGTGTAAAAATGTTCCGAGTTTTCATAACAGGTCATGGAGGATTTGAAGCAATAAGTCCCGAAAAACATGTTATGGCTTATTTGTGGTTTCTGGGTCCCGAGGCTGCTAGTTATAGAGATGTTGCGGACAGATTTACTGTCAGCCTGAGTTCACTCCATTCTATAGTGACACGGATGAACAATTTTATTTTGGGGATGGCTCCATCCATCATTAAGGACCCAACTAATGATGATAAAAATGCCACAAAAACTCACTTCTTAGTGAGAAAAAGATTTCCAGACGTTATTGGTACTTGATTTTAATTTGAAAATACTCATTTGCCTTTCATTGTTTAAAACAATATTTACACATCCACTCAATTCCCAGGTTTGATAGATGGGACACATATCCGCATCGATAAGCCAGTAGAAGATCCGGAATCATACATCAACCGTAAGAAATACTTCTCTGTACAAGCCCAGGGAATTGTAAATGAAAAGGGAAAATTTATTGATGTATTTGTTGGGTTTCCTGGGTCTGTGCATGATGCAAGGGTGTTTAGGAACAGCCCCATTTATGCAGAACTTCCTAATTTATGCCAAGGTTTGTTTCCTTGTTAATTTTTCCTTCAACACTTAATTTTGCCTTCAGCATAGGTTTTACTACGTGGTATATTTCATTGTATAATACATATTTCTTTGCAAGAATTCCAAATCAAACTCCAATGAGATCTTCCTCATACTTCCAGGTCAGGGATATTTATTGGGGGATAGCGCGTATCCTTGCTCCCAGTTTATACTTACTCCATTCAGGGACAATGGACATCTAACTAGAGCCCAAAGGAATTTCAACTTTGTTCACAGTAGTTGCCGCATTACTGTGGAACATGCCTTTGGCTGGTTGAAACAGAGGTTCCGTCAATTATACCACCTAAAAACGAGGAACATGGAAGACATTGTTAAGACAATCCATGCCTGCTGTGTCTTACATAACTTAGCAGATTTAGATGATTTAGATGGATTAGCGGAACCCCTAGCTGAGGATCATCCTGATAGGGATGCAGAAGCCCTTCAGGAAAGGAATGGTGCTGATGGATGGTCAACAATTTGGGAGATCCAGTGGATGCTGAGGGAGGGAAAATTTTAAGGGACGAAGTATGTCGTCAGTTGGCAATGGGGAGGGCTATATGTTAAATAAAATGCTGGCTTAAAAGGGAGTAAGAATATGATCACCATTTATTTAAGAGCTCCTTCAGTAAGCTTATCTGTTCTCTTATTAAAATGTTTCTCTCAGCTCTTTGAGCATTACCCTCTGCTTTTAGGGCATTATTTTTTTCACCTCCTCAATCAGGGCATCATCCCTCACTTTCTGAGCCTCTGCCTGCCTCGCCATCTCTTTTCTTAGAGCATCCAGTGCCATTGCCATCTTGCCCTCTCTTTTTTTTTTCACTGGAGCTGGCTGAGCAAATGGCATCCCTTCATTGGATACCTCTGGGTCCGGCTCTATAACAGTTTGTGCCCCTGCTTGTGAAGTGGATGCATCTTGGTTCACACCTCCAGCAATTGTAGCTCTAGATATAGATTTTTGCTCAGCTGTTATTTTCACTTAGGCAAGGGTTATCAATGTTCACCCATCCCTTATTAGTTAGTAGCAAGTAAAATATTGATATTTGTTACAAATACTCACGGTGATGGAGAGGCCATGGCGATTAATCCATGCCGACCTGACACTACCTAGGGGAAAATGTTGTGTTTTTTCCCGAACATTTCGGTGATTTCTCTGTGGCAGGAAGTATTGTATGGTTTTATATATTATATAATATACACAAATATACATGAGGATAATGGAATGATCACAGAGAAACTAAAATTAACTTACGTTTCATAATTTAAGACCCTTCGTCCCCTCCCAGTCTTATTTGTGGCCACATGGGTTTTGAATGCCCTTTCAAGCGATTTATATTTGTTGCTGACTTGCAGGGTAGTGGTTGCATAACCATGCTCATTCATGTCTGAGGCTATTGCCTCAAACAATCTTTTGTGGACTCCCCGCACGGGGGGAGGAGAGTTATCTCTTCCTTTGGGGAGTCGCGCCCCCACGGACCCGAGCCCACCGAGGAGACAAGCTCGTAAAAAAACCCCGTCGCTCGCTCGGATAGTGTCCAGACAGCATGTGACTCTGCTGCTCTGAGTAGCCGTAAGATCTGGCGTCCAGAATCACCCACGTGTTTGCCGTGCGTGGAGACCCGTACGTGGGGGAGAAGGGGATCCTGGTGGGTGAGCTCTCCGGCACCCAGCTGGGCGTCGGATACCCGGTATGGGCCGGAGTTCAACACCCCACTTCGGCCCTGGATTCCCCGCAAAACGGGCGGCCGAGAAGAGCCCAGCTCGGTCAATCGGCTCCTGGCGGCTGGGGAGCTTGGCGGCTCCTTCCGAGCGTACGCCAGGACGGGTTAGTGCTGGAGATATGGGGGTCTCCGTAGGGCGGCTGAAGGCGTGTGGGTTCGGAGGGCCCCCGCGCTGGAGGTTCTAACCCGAAAGAGACCCCCTTTCGAAGGTTCCTATGTCCCTTGGGTAGCCCTGGCGACCACACCGAAATTCGGTGTGGCGTCCCGAATGTGTGGCTCCGTGGTGGGTGGGGAGCCCAGGGGATGAAATATAACGTAGTATGGAGTCTGAAATTCTTCCTCCACCAAAGAGATCCCGCCCGGACACGGGCGGAGGAGAACAGTTATTCGAAAGAGCAAAACGGTTTCTGTCATTGAAATGCTCCAAGGACGGCGAAAATTTGAAAAAGGTTTCTCCCTTATTCATTAAAAAAGCACTTCAAGCCATCATTCCAGGAGAGCCAAACTCAGTAAAGAAACTTAGAGATGGTTCCCTATTAATCGAAACAGCCAATAACGTACAAGCCGAAAAATTGTTAAAAGTAGAAAAGTTGCACGATATACCAATCAATGTCGAGATCCACCGTACTCTAAATACATCTAGGGGTGTGATCAGCCACTACGACCTACTATATGTCGAACCAGACGAAATTAAGAAGGAGATGGCTTCCCAGGGTGTCATTGATTGTCGACGACTTACAACGAAGCGTAACGGTGAAGTGATTAATACTACCTCGGTAATCCTCACGTTCGGTTTGGATAAAATCCCGAGCAAAGTCTACCTAGGCTATGAATCGGTACCTGTGAGACCTTTCTTTCCCAACCCGATGCGTTGCTTTCAATGCCAAAAATTCGGCCACATCGCACCGCGATGTGAGGGCAAGAACACCTGCCCGCGCTGTGGCAAGGACAAGCATGACGGTGAGAAATGTTCATCGGAGCCTTTCTGCGTCAACTGCGAGGGCACGCATCCATCGTACTCCCGAGATTGTCCCGTCATGAAAGATGAAAGGAGGATAATGGAAATAAAGACCCTGGAAAGAATCCCCTATTCCGAGGCACGAATGAAATACCGGTCACAGATGGCCCCAACATTTTCAAAATCGTATTCGCAAATAGTCGCAACCACCACTAAAAAAACTACATGTACCATCTCTACTCAGACTTATAATGATTTTCGCATTGAGAGCACGAAGATGCCCATACGAGAACAAAAAAAACAGAAAAGCAAATTAATAAAGTCACAGACAGGAAAAGTCATTCTAAGGCGGTTTCCCCTAAGAAAAACCCAAAATCTACTTCTGAGGATGCTGGGAATAAGCGGGATAAAACACCCCCACCCACATCCTCTAAAGATGCACAATATGATGCCATGGAAGAAGACCTCTGTGTCTCGGACACAGAAGTGTTCCAGGCCAGGATAAAGCAGAGGAAACAGCGGTTAAAACGTTGATCCTCCGCTCACTGTGTACATATGTACATTTCCAGTTTTTAACCTATTTATTTATTTATTTTAACAATTTAAACCATGTATTTTATTCTACAATGGAATATGAATGGTTTTTATAGGCACAAGGAGGAGCTGGTTGTTTTAATTAGAGACTATAACCCCGTCTGCATATGCCTGCAAGAGACGCATTTTAAGCTGACAGACAAGACCGTTTTAAAAGGTTTTAAATTTTTTAGACTTGACGACACCAGTGGTCAGCGAGCCCAGGGTGGAGTGGCAATTGCTATTCGGGAGGCCCTATACACCTCACGAGTGCAATTGGACACTCCGCTGCAGGCAATTGCAGTGACAGTACACGCACCCGAGGCAATTACTCTCTGCAACGTATATCTGCCGGAAGGTGCACCTGTGAGTCGAGTTAATTTAGAATCCCTCGTTCGTCAATTACCTCGGCCCTATGTTTTAATGGGTGACTTCAACGCACACGACACCCTATGGGGTAGCACAAGAACTCAGTGCAATCAAAGGGGACACATAGTCACAAATTTTATCAATGACCTTAACTTGTTTTTACTAAACACCGGTGAAAAAACTCGATTCAACAGCTTCAACGGTACCTTCTCGTGTATCGACTTAAGTATTTCGACAGGTGGCCTAATGCGTAGGCTTGAGTGGTCCGTACATAAAGATTTATGCGGTAGCGACCACTACCCTATTTTAATTACTAAAGGTGGCGGTTTTATCCACCGTCCGACTCAACCAAGCAATTGGGTTGTCCGCAAGGCCAATTGGTCTCTTTTTAAAAGAAATTTTTATTTTAACCACGACGACAATGTGAATGGTGTGGGGAACATAAAAGTACTCACAGATAACATTCTAGAAGCCGCAAATTCCACCGTACCCCGTTCTAAATGCAAATCTCACAGGCCCACAGTTCCTTGGTGGAACGAGGAGTGCGCAAAAGCTATACAGGTGCGAAAGAGGGCACTCCGAATCTTTAGCAAATATCCTACGGCGACAAATCTCACCGCCTTCCGGCGCCTCAGAGCGAAAGCTCGGCAAGTGGTTAAGGAGGCCAAGAAAGCTTCATGGGAGGAGTTTGTGTGTTCTATAAACCACAGGACTCCCATATCCAACATCTGGAGGAAGATTAAAAGCATCTCTGGCTCTAACCACAACCCTGCAATTTCATCCCTGAAGGAGACTGACCGAGTTCTGACGACACCTCCCGAAATAAGCGAGTGCTTTGGACGTCGACTTGCGGAGACAAGTCGTAACGGCAGCTACGACGAACCATTTAGAACACTGAAAGAGCAGAATGAGACTATACCTCTTACCTTTAACCCGAGAGACTCTGGCGAGGTTTACAACGACCCCTTCTCTCTGTGGGAGTTGACCTCCGCCATCCTCGAATCCCGTGACGGCTCACCAGGAATAGATAAGGTGCATAACGCTTTTCTAAGAAATCTTCCCAAAGAAGCACTCCCCCATATGCTGCGATCCCTTAACCAAATTTGGTCAGAGGGTAGTTTTCCAGACCCTTGGAGGGAGTCCATAGTCGTACCCATCCTTAAACAAGGAAAAGATGGATCGGACCCAAACAACTATAGACCGATATCTCTCACCAGCTGCGTATGCAAGGTGATGGAAAGAATGGTCAACCGTCGTCTCGTTTGGTGGTTGGAGCGGCGGAACCTTCTTTCGGATATCCAGTGCGGCTTTCGACGGGGTAGGTCAACCTCCGACCATCTCGTCAGGACTGACAGTTTCATTCAGGAAGCATTTCTCTTGCGGCAAAACGTAATTGGCGTGTTCTTCGACTTAGAGAAAGCGTATGACCGTGTTTGGCGGTACAAAATTCTGAAGACACTTGATAAATGGGGGTTTAAAGGAAATCTACCTATTTTCATTAAAAACTTTCTGTATGCCCGAGTTTTTAAAGTTAGAATAGGTGAATATCTATCTACCTTATATCCACAAGAAAATGGAGTACCCCAGGGGTCCGTACTGAGCGTGACCCTATTTGCCATTGCGATAAACGATGTGACCGAGTGTATCCGCTCCCCAGTTATGGGCTCCTTGTTTGTTGATGACCTCGCTATTTTCTGCAGGTCATCAAAATTAACGAATGCCTCTAGGCTGATCCAGCTGACTCTGAATAAGCTCTCCGTTTGGTCTCAGAGGAATGGATTCCGTTTCTCTACTGAGAAAACGAAATGCATTCACTTTTACCGAGGACGGGGTGTACAAGCCCCACCGTCCCTATATCTCAATGGTAATGAGCTTCCTTACGTTGAGAACGCCCGATTTCTGGGTATGACATTGGACCGGCGCCTGAATTGGCGCGAACATTTCCGAGCTCTAAGAGACAAATGCTTCAAAGTTCTGAACATTTTACGGTTTCTGTCACATTCGACATGGGGCGCGGATCGTACCTCAATGCTTATGCTGTATCGAGCATTAGTACGTTCAAGGCTAGACTACGGATCGATTGTGTACTCATCCGCCCGTGAGACCTACATGAAACCGCTCTCGACGGTTCATAATACGGGACTGCGTTTAGCAACCGGTGCCTTCAGGACCTCCCCTGTCTTGAGCATTTACGCCGATACAGGAGAGCCTCCCCTAGTCAATCGCAGAGAGACGTTGATGTGCAATTATGCCACAAAAATTTTATCCGCGCCGAACCACCCCTGTTTTAACATTATTTCTCACCCACTGCTTTTAGACCTTTTTAACCGAAAGACAAGATCCACTAAACCTCTAAGTGTTCGCTTCAAAAACCTAATCGCAGAACGCAATTTTACCTTGCCCGCCACGTACCCCACTGGGTACAGCAACGTGCCGCCGTGGTTAATTCCCCGGCCAGCTTTGAGACTTGATCTTACTCGCTGCTCTAAATCTACTACTATGCCGGGAGAATACCAACAACTTTTCAAGAAATTCCGCGCCGAAAACTCCGAATCTACGTTCGTATACACTGACGGTTCGAAATCGGATACCGCCTGTGGGTGCGCTGTGGTATCCCCATATCATGGAGTCCTCAAGGCAAAATTGCATCCGTACTGTTCCATTTTTACGGCTGAGCTCACTGCCATTAGGATTGCTCTCCGATCCATTAAAAACAGTGTTGCGTCATTTATGATCTGTACAGATTCTTACAGTGCTCTCCAATCCATATCTCTTTATTCTCCTTGTCACCCCATTGTTCAGGACATACAAAGCACTCTGTTATCCCTGAGTAAAAAAGGGACCACTATAAGCTTCGCTTGGGTCCCTGGACATGTGGGCATACCAGGGAATGAGAAAGCAGACTCTGCAGCCAAAGATGCGCTCAGGTCTCCGGATACAGATTTTCAGTTAATGCCAGCGGAAGATTTAGGGAATGCCATGAGGGGTATGATTAGACAAAATTGGAAGACGCAATGGCTCGAAATCCAAAATAACAAACTTCGGGAAATTAAGCCCGTAATAACTGCGTGGCAGACCTCTATAAGAAATGTCCGCAGGGAGGAAGTGGTTTTAACACGCTTAAGAATTGGTCACTGCTTATTAACCCATTCATACCTCTTCACCGAAGAGAGAATACAGCCCCAATGCTTAAATTGCGATTGTCCACTAACAGTGCGACATATCCTGACGGACTGTGCAAGATATCGTACTGCACGGGTGAATCACAACCTCGGAGTCAACCTAGCTGAGGTACTAGGAGACACTCCCGAAAACATTTCCCGACTGATAGCATTCCTACACTCAACTCGACTTTTCAATAAAATATAAATGATACCTATTGTAAATTATTGACACGTTAATTTCAGAACGGGCCTAATCCCCTTTATCAATACCAGTCAGTGAGTGGTGCAAAATGGCCTTAGCCGCCGACGCACCCTATAAAATAAACACTACTACTACTACTCTTTTGTGGATAAAACATTTTCCACTTTTTTTCTTGTTAGCAAAATATGAGGAAAAAAAAGTTTAGTGGCCGGCTCACTCCATATAAACTGCTCCTGGGTTGGTACGGTGACCTCAGGGTTTTTATTTAAAAGTAGTTTCACCTCTTCATTCCCTATAGTACATAAGAGGAACTCTTTGCTCCTATCGATATTGTCCGAGGGTATCTTTACTATCGAAGACCCATCTATTTCATGGAAGTATACAGTAGAAAATAATTAAAGAGTCATCCAATACAGGGAAAAGATTAATTAATATTCATCAATTAATCTAAAGCGAAATCATGAATTGAGAAGTTGGTGCATTGAAAGGTTCGTTATAGGTTACTCGAACCATTAATGGTAAGTGTCGACTGTTAAAAAAATAATTTTATGAATCAAAATATTACCTTCCAAAAGGAATGATACCATTCCATCCTCATCAACGAGCAATTGACTCTGCTCGTCTACAATTGGGATGGCTGTCATTTTTATGACTCGGATGTATCTTTGCTAGTGCTTAATATCCACTTTGATACGCTCAAACGATATTGTTTTATTCAAGAAAAAAGAATCTACGGTACGATTTTTAGAATTGGTATGGGATTGGCATCAGTCGCGAGTTATTTAGCTGGTAAATTACTCTTGGGGTAGAAAATTGTTTATTCATGGGTATACCATGTTAAAACTGAGGTATTTTACAGTTAATTGCTTTAGTTGTTAACGCCTATGTGCTTTTGTTATCGTCAGAAGTTAAATTTTCGCTGCTTCCCAGCTCAAATTTAGTTTCCTTACAGTAAGCGATTGCGAACTATGAAATATATATAAAATAAACTGTTAAATGAAATGGACCTTTCTAGTTAACAATAGCAAAATTGCACAGGTGTGAAAAATTAAAATATTTTATCGAGAAATACGTTTTAATATGGTCCTATCGCATTTTGAAGCTCTTGCCATTCATTGTGCGGTTTAAAACATTTAACCACTTCAAAAAGTTTATTATTACTAACATTTCGCGGTTTACAACATTTAACCACTCAAAAAGTTTATTATTACTAACATTTAACCCCGTCATATGTTATATTTCCGATAAAGTCACGTAAAAATGATACTCCATCCAAAAGGGCCTTTGTTTTTCGCCGGTTCTCGTCTGCTACTTCCCATGATTCCTGAAGTTGCACTTTTTGCTCCACCTCCGAGGCTGGTGCAAAAGGTGCAGATAAAAGTTGCACCTTTTGAACCTGTACCTGCGACGCGAACAGCGTTTGTCACTTGCAACTTCCGCGACGCGAACGCGAAAGTGGCAGAAAGGTGCAGGAAAGTGCAGAAGTGGCAGCGACGCGAACAAAGCTTTGAACTCGAGCGAAGAAACCGCCCAAGAAAGGACTCGAGTAAAACGGGGCCGGAGAGGGTGGAGGCAGTTATTGAGGACGAGGGGAAACCAATACCCAAACAAACCGACGAACTAAAAGACAACGGGAACGGCGATATGAAAGCGTTACTCGAAGCAGTAACGAACATGACTAATATGCTTATGCAGCAAATGACATTCATGCAACAAATGATGCAAATAATGACGGATATGTTTACCAAAATAACACAGTATGGCTCATAAACATATGCGATGCCAATTGGTCATTTCCCTGAACGCACTGGGAAACATAAGTGATAAAATGGAGGAACTCTGCGAGTTCCTAAACAAATTTCATGTTAAGGTATGTCTAATCTCAGAAACGCACCTCACAGAAGGGAAGAACTGGACGATCCCAGGTTACAATACTTTTAGAAAAGACAGACGGGGCAATGTGGCTGCAGGCGGCGTAGCCATCGCAATAAAGGAAGACATTACGGCCCATGTCATTCCTTGCAATGACGACCTAGATGCCCTCGAAATAATTGGAGCCAAAGTCAGTACTGACGCCGGGGTCATAAACATTTTCTCTTGTTACCTACCGCCAAAGAAATAGTTTGAGGATAAAGAGTTTGATTATTTTATTCTTACGGACGAACCTACCATACTTGGAGGTGATTTGAACTCGAAACATCCTTACTGGAATTGTCCAAAGACCAATGCCAATGGCAGAAAATTGTTTAAATGGACTTGCGAAAATAATTGTGACATAGCTGCCCCAAAGGAACCTACTAGGCTTAGGGGAGATAGCGTGATTGACTTAATGATAACACGTAACATTTTCCGACGCAGAAGGGCTGTTATTGTCAACGAATTGACGAGCGACCACTTCCCGGTCGTGACATATATTGGCACTATACCTGTCCTACAGCTTGACAACAGACCTAGACATTGCTATGGCCTAGCAAACTGGCAATTGTTTAACAAAGCCACAACAGATTTCATCAAGGCTAACGACGTGGAACGTGACGTCACTGCTAAAAACATCGACAAATTAGTCGATGTTCTTGAGAAGGCAATCAAAGTCGGAACAGACAAGGCAATACCTAAGAAAAAGAAACGACCGGCGGAATACCTAAGGCTAACAAATGAAGTCAAGGAGCTGATCAAAAAGCGAAATCACACGAGGAAAAATACCATGAAATAGGCACGAGGAGCCTAAAATTACAACTCAAACGCCTAAACAAAGAAGTAAAAAGAGAAGTTAAGGATTTACGATTACAAAAATGGAAAACACAATTCGAAAACCTCAACAATAAAGATGGATCAATATTTAAACTCGTCAACAAGCTTAGGAAAAGACCAAAAGAGGACCCAATCATCGAAAAAAGTGATGAAGAGATAGTGATGCCAACGGAAAAAGCCAGGTACATGAGTGAAGTCCTAGCCAACACTTTCACACCTGGAAAGGTCGGACTAAAAACACCAAATTTTACGCTTGACAAAGACGCATGGCGGCATCAAATGGCCTAAGAAGATATCCCGATCGTGACGATGGATACCCTGACAGAGATCCTAAAAAACTTGCCAACTAGGAAGGCAACTGGTGAAGACGACCTCCCCAACGAAATCATTAAACGGATGCCAGAAAAGGCTAAAGAACTATTCCTGGAGATAGTTAACCGATCACTAAAAATTGGTTACTTTCCAAAAATCTGGAAAAAGTCTATAATTAAGTGCATCCTAAAGAAGGGAGGAAAGAAAATAAAAGCCAGCGACTTTCGCCCTATCTCTTTGATTTCGAATCTGGGTAAACTGTTTGAAAGATGTGTAGCAACACATATAACCAAGGCCATAGAAGACATAAACCTACTTCCAAAAGACCAGTTTGGACTTAGAAGAGGAAGATCCACCACACATCAAGTCCAAAGGGTCCTCCAAAACATTGAAGAATCTTTTAAGAGGAAAATGGTGACAATAGGAATCTTCCTGGATGTAAGCAAAGATTTTGATAAAGTATGGCACGATGGGCTACTACACAAACTAGAAATGACGAGTTTCCCCAGGTGGGGACTACTCTTTGTAGACTCATACCTTAAGAACAGAACATTTCAAGTAAACTGGAATGGTAACCTAGTCGAGGAAAAGGACATAGCAGCAGGAGTCCCACAATGATCCGTTTTAGGCCCCACTCTATTCAATCTAAATATGGCAGATTTCCCAGTAGACGGGAATTGGATGACAAATGGTGCATTATATGCCGACGATGTATGTCTTCTGGCCAGAAGCAAGAACTGGAAGCTAGAAAAAGAGTATGCCCAAGACTCACTCCATGAAGCCACAAAGTGGTATAGAAAATAGAGGCTTGAGCTAAACCAGTCGAAGACACAAGTAGTTGCCTTCCACAGGCAAGGGACAAAAATTGACACAGGCAGGGGCTTAAGAATTGGCCAACAGCACGGTGAGTAGACTGAGGGTGAGAGGGGGAGAAATTCGCGGCGAAGGGGGGGCGAGCCGCTACCCCGGCCACGGTGGCGTGGCAATCGCGTGACGTGAGGATAAGAGCCAATCGGAATTGACTGCCTATGTCGTCTGCATATATTGCTATATTTACGTATTTTTTCTTAAATCTTATTTATATATTTTTTCTTATATAATATATTTATATATTTTTCTTAAATAATATATTTATATATTTTTTACATAATATATTTATATATTTTTTCTTATATTATATATTTATATATTTTTTCTTACATAGTATATTAATATATTTTTTCTTATTTCCTTTAACCAGCGCGAATTTAGGGACAGGATTTTGTGGGGATCTTGTAAGGATAGAGGTATTACTGCTTCAAATAAGTAAAAAAATCCGATTACGCTTCAAAAGCCTTTATTGCATGTTGGTGTCAGTACATGAGTGGTTTACGACAGAATATTTTTAAGAAAAAATTGGAACATTACGCCCAAGGTACTACTCGTACGTTCCACCAGTCTGAACTAACAAGGTGAAAATTTTCATACAAATAAACAGGTTATAATGAACACACATTAAAGTAGAAATTAAAAACGCCCTAACAGTAAAATTGGAACGTTACGCCCAAGGTACTACTCGTACGTTCCACCAGTCTGAACTAACAAGGTGAAAATTTTCATACAAATAAACAGGTTATAATGAACACACAATTAAGTAGAAATTAAAAACGCACTAACAGTAAAATTGGAACGTTACGCCCAAGGTACTACTCGTACGTACCACCTCAGTCTAAACTAACAAGGTGAAAAATTTCATACAAATAAACATAGGTAAACATAAACATAGCCTACAGAAACCTGTTGGAAAATTTTCCAGCTGCAGTCATCCATTCATAATGCAAAGTGAATTCATATCAATGAATAATATCCAAGTCGATCCTTCAAAAATAAAGCAAATTAAGTACTTTCAATGGAAATTGATGGGAAGGTGATCCCAACTGTAATAAATATTAAACATAACATTAAAAAAAACCTCTATTTAGATTCTGCACAGTATTGGCGAATCACAAATACAGCTACTGACCCTACAACTTTTTCAGTAACAGTGTTACAGTGAAGCCAAGAAAATGCCTCAGAGCCCAAGCTGTCAACTAATAATTTCCTAACACCCACTTTGGCTGCAACTGAGGGGATATGTTCATTCATATGATTAACAGCCTCCTTCACTGATTGCATCATTAATGCTGAAGGGTACAATGGCCTCCCTTCAGGACAGCATATGTCCTTAATGGATTGGAAATGTTCTCCAATTAGAGACTGCTCTGAGGAAAGCAATTTTCTACAGTCTAAGCAGCAAACTTGGCCAAGAATGTTCTTCAAGATAGCATTAGACGCAGAAAATAGACTTAAATCTCCTTCCGTGGAAGTAATTGATACATCACCATCTTTAGTGTTGTCAATGCCTGAGGTGCTGAGAAGAGGATTCACAGGTTGGTGTGGCATGCTCTGAAGAATCTCCTCCAAGTCAGTGATGAATTCATCTGAGTCAGCCTCACAATTACCTTTCGGGTTATTCTTACACAGCCCATTCACAATTGAAGCTTTAAGTCCAGAGGTGAACTGCTGGATTGTAGGCTTTGAGTTGGACCCACAGTGTAACCTAATATTCCCAAAAAAATTCTCTATTGGGTCCTGATTGAGTCGCCTCATTTCCAGGCTGGTGTATCCTTCGCTCCTCAATGCATTCCACAATAGTTTTGTAGCTTTAATGGAAATAAGCCAACCATTTTGAGATTTTGGCCGTGTAATTATAAGTTGCCCAGAAGGAGACAACTTAAGAAATTTAAATTTGTTAACTTTTTTAACAGCGTCTGCCCAAAATGCCAAATGCTGACTTTTATCGCTTAAGGGGCCTAAAAAATCTCCATCTAAGTCCTTCTGGACACTTTCATTAAAGCTGCAAAACAACTGCTTCATGAATTCTAGGAATTCTGCAGTGATACTTGCGCCTTGATTAATCAACCCTGTAATAGACAATAAAAATAACATAGATGTCTCCTGGCCAAAATTGACCTCTTTAAAGTTTCTTAAATATATATGAAATCATACTAACCTAACCCAACGAAAATGTCCATTTGAGATGCCAGTGCTCTACTGAACACATGAGCAGCATGGCTCACCCTCATTTTTTCTCGCCACTTGGGATTGAGGGCAGAGGGGGTTATCTTCGGAAAGGGGAAAATGCTCCCACTGAGCCTTCTGCTTAGATTTACAGTTTCCTCAATGTGGGTCCATTTCCCAACCCTCATTATATCCACACCACCAACTGTAACCTACAACAAAATTAAAGTTAGTGCCGGCTATTTAGAGAATATTGTTAATTTCAAACCATTTGCTTGTGTTCATACTTCTCCTTTAATATTGTGTTTCATAAACATGTTCCGTGAACACTTCAGAAGATGTGGAGGGTCATAGATGGTATATATTTTTTAATCTTCGAATCTGGAAGAAGATAATATTTCATTAGCCAAAGTGTACCTTGAGGGAATAGAAAGGACTTGATATTCATAGGGATTACTCATCACATCAGCTTACCTAATATAAGGGTGAATCTGTAATGACTGCACGACGTGTAGGTTCCAGCGTGAGTGCCGTAGCGTCCCGACGCGTTTATTGGCGCCAAGATAAAACAAATGACATACATAATAATAACATGCGTACACTAGCAGACAATACATTACATCCCTCCCCAACATATATGTGGTCAGTACTCCCCCCCACCCCATAATACATTTTTATCACATCCCCAGCAGATTACACATTACACAATACACATATACTGTCACAGTTTGCTAATCACATCACAAGTCCAATATTGTCCTACTTTTACGCATTCTCTGAGGGTATCTTCTGCTGACTTCTACCCTTGGTGGTTCCACTTCTGGGACTTGCTCTCGGTGAGCTAAAGGTTCCCAGTACTAGGTGCCTCATCCTCCTCACATTCAGCAACCTGTGGCACTAACTCCTCACATCCAGTTCCCTCAGGCTCAAATGCTTTTTCAGGTCCAACCAACCCATCTTGTTTGCCCATGTCCTTTCCTTCACACTGGTCGCCCCTTTGCCTTAGTTGATCAATGTGCCTGTGAATGACAACACCTTCACCGGTTAAAACTGTATACAGTCTAGACCCCAACACTTCCTTCACCACCCCTGACATCCACACCAATTTCCCCTGAGGGTACATTTTTGTCATCACTCTTTGCCCTTCACTTAAAACTCTCAAACGTGAGTCACTATGAGCCTGCATTTGGGCATTCTGTTTTTTATGCACTTGTTGCCCTATACTGGGTTTAGTCATTGCCAACCGGGAGCGAAGAGCCCTTCCAAACATTAACACACTAGGAGGCTCTCCGGTGGTCATGTGCGGAGTTATTCTATAATTAAATAAAAAACGTGGCAAGGCAACATGCAAGGGCGTTCCGTCACTGATTAAAGTTTTCAATTTGTTTTTAAACACTCGGGCCATGTTCTCTGCAGCACCATTTGAAGCTGGATGATATGGGGGGGAAAAGATGTGTTGAATTCCATTTTCCTTACAGAATTCCCTGAACAAGGATGAAGTGAAGGCAGAACCATTGTCAGAAACAATTTTCTCTGGGAGACCAAATGTGGCAAAAATATCTCTTAGGTGCATAATGACCTCGTCTGATGAACTATTACGTATTTCCTTCACTTCTGGCCATTTGGTTGAACTGTCAATTACTATTAAAAACATTTTTTGCAAAAAAGGACCAGCCAAGTCAATGTGTAGTCTTTCCCATGGCCTGTCTGGCCATTTCCAACACTTCAATGGAGCTATGCATGGCGATGACTTGTTTTTTAGGCATGCTTCACATGCACGGGCTAATTCCTCTAAATCTCTATCTAGGTTTGGCCACCAGATATAGGACCTGGAAAGGGACTTCATTTTTACTATGCCCATGTGACCCGCATGCAGCTCCTTGAGTAAACCCCCCTGTAAATTCTTAACATGCTCCCCCTCATTTATCCCTGTTACAATGATATCGTCTTGGAAACATGCAACCCCTGTCAATCCTTGTAACACCTGTTCCATCGTTCTCTGAAAAATTGCTGGAGCTGAGGAGACTCCAAATGGCAAACGAGCATACCTGAAAAGCCCTCTGTGTGTGTTTATTGTGCAAATTCTCTGTGCCTCTTTTGTTAAAACCATTTGCTGGAATGCCTGTGACAAATCAACTGTGGAAAACATTTGGCCCCCTTGCTGCTTTGAGAAGAGTTCTTCCACTCGAGGGAGTGGATATCTTTCAACCAATAATTGAGGGTTTACAGTTATTTTGAAATCTCCACATATACGAATATTTCCATCCCCCTTCACAATTGGAACAATGGGTGTTGCCCAGTCACTGAAATCAACTGGATACAGTATCCCTAATTCCAGAAAACGATCCAACTCTCTATCAACCTTATCCCGCAAGGCAAATGCTAATGCTCTGGGGGAGCAAAATACAGGTTTTGTCCCTGGCTTGAGATGGAGTGTGGCTTCACTACCCTTGAATGACCCTAAAGTGCCATCCCATAACTCCCTGAAACTATCCCATATTCCCTGAATGTTTATCCCACCTTCCATATTAATCTTGTGCACTGGTGAGGGAAATTTCAAATCCCGGAACCAGTCCCTTCCAAGAAGTGGAGGTCCCCCATTGGTCACAACAAACAAACTTAGCCTGGCAGTGTGCCCCTTATATGTTGCGGAAACATCTATAGTTCCCAATGGTTGAATCAGGGTGTTTGAGTAAGACCGCAACCTCACTGACGTGGCCTTCAATTTGAGGTATGAATAGTTTGCTCTATAATATTCCTCTGAGATGGCCGATATAGCCGATCCTGTATCAATTTCCATTTTTACCACCCGAGCATCGACCACTACTCTAGCAAACCACGGACCCCCATTTACTTCCTCCGTCGAGGATATTACGTTGTATAGTGGCAAATCCCAATCTTTCTTAATTACATAATTCTTAATCACCTTAACATTGCCTCTTGGTTCTCTCTTATCTCCCTGACAACGGCCCTCACATCCCTGACACAAGGAAGTTCATAAACCGGCATTTTCCCCTCGTTTGAATCCAACACATCACAAAATTTTACATTACCTTCTTTGCACATTGTCTTTAGGTGCCCTACTTTCCTACAGATGTCGCATCTGAATGCGCGAAACCTGCACGCAGCTCTCCGGCCGCAACAATAACACCTTTCCCCTTGGCTGGATCCCCGCGACGGCGTCGCACTTGTCCGCGTCCTCCTCGCTTGTCTCATATCCTGACCCTTCACCCGGTGGACGTCAGCCTCCTCCCCGTCCTCCTGGAAATCGCCGTCGATGGCCGCATCTCGCTGCACAAAATGGACGCCCTGCCCACTGTTGCCGGCTGCGCTCGCCGACACGTTCTCCGTCGCCTTCTCTCTGGCATAAGCCAGTTCAATGGCCTTCTCGAAGGCCAGGGTCTCATCCTCTAAGTACAGTGCACGCACAATCGCCTTATCAGAGAGACCCAGAACAAATTGGTCGCGGAGGGCCTCATCTAAAAAAACCGCCGAACTTACAATAGCGGGAGGACTCCCTGAGGCCCGCCGCGAACTGATGCACATTTTCGCCGGCTAACTGGACTCTCTGATTAAACCTGTGCCTTTCGGCAATTACTGACCGGTCTGGGTTAAAGTACTTTGTCAGTTTTCCCGTTATTTCTGAATAGGTGCACTCAGCCGGTTTTTTCGGGGCACACAAGTTCCTCACCACATTATACGCGTCCTTGCCTATTGAGGACAGCAGGATGGCACGCTTTTTACTTAGTTGTGCTTCCTCACTCCCCAAGTCCAACACAATGAAATATTCTTCCAGTCTTTCCTCGTAGGACTGCCAATCGTCGACCCCCAGCACAAATTTTTCCATAAATTGAGGCATCCTCGTCGCCATGTAATGACTGCACGACGTGTAGGTTCCAGCGTGAGTGCCGTAGCGTCCCGACGCGTTTATTGGCGCCAAGATAAAACAAATGACATACATAATAATAACATGCGTACACTAGCAGACAATACATTACAGAATCTTTGTGGAGCCCAACAAGGACAGTGCAGAGCAGTTGTTGCTCCCCATATCACACACTGTCGCCACTACCCTTAAGCCGGCAGTGCTTGTGGCACTAAGGACATCCTTCAATATGTTGGCCAGCACAGGGCCAGGTGTGCTTTTACAATTAAAGAAGAATGCAATAGGCATTTTCCAATTGGTGCTGAGCCCTCGCACCATGAAAACAATGGCTTCAGATGCAATGCCATTGCCTCTTCTTCCAGAACCATGATATTCAAAGCCTTCAATAACATCAGTAGTCTGATTGTAAATCAGACAAGGCTTGATTGACATTTCATCAAAGATTAATGCACAAAATTTTTCTTTTTCAGACATCTTGGAAACTTGTAATCTTAAATGTTTTATAATGAAAGAGTTGATACCGGGAGAGAAAGGGATGGAACGAAGGATAGATTTAAGAGTAAAAGCAGATGGCATACTAAGAAGAGTGGAAAGGTACAGATAATTTCGGGGGCTTCTATTCTATAGTGATAGGAACATCAGCTTCTCCTTCAGCGTCCATCGCCTAGCATTCTTTTTTTTGTTGCAATTCCGCAGCAGAGCTGTCATAATAATACTGGAATTGAGACCAGCTTTGCCCAATAGCATTCGGCAAACATCATCCGATTCTCTTTCTAGGATGGTTTTCACCCTTGTCTGCTGCCTCTTCCTAAAATTGGTTAATTGTTTGGTTAGTTTAACACATTTGTCATAAAGAAATTTCTTTCTCGGCGATAGAGTTCCTACTTTCTTCAGGCTTAATTCCTTTATTACTGTATGTGTCGTATTTGAAGGTGAAGGGGGAGTGTGTGAAATAGAAGGCAGAGATTGAGTCATGGATTTTTTGGTTTGGCTAAACTCAGGAGAAATCTCATCATCAGAACGGAGAGGATCAGCAACAGAGGAAGAAGTATTGCATATGAGAGGATTATAAAGATTAGAAGACAGGGTCGAAGAAGATGAGACACTTGAAAGAGTTGACTCGATGGGAATAGGATTGCTTTGTGGAGAAGAAGAAGGAGATAGTAAAGAAGCAACTGTAGGATGAGGAGCAACTGTAGGTGAAGAAGTAACTGGTAGGATAGGCGAAGTCTCAGAGCCAGGAAATATGGAGGGAATGGCATAATCATGAAGTTTTTTCTTCTCTGGATACTGATATTGGTCAGCTGAAAAGTGACGCTCACACAGGTAAGCATAATTGCTCACTTTTCTCAATGGTTTTCCCATCAACGATGGGTTGTTCGCTCTTTTAACCCACTCCGCACACCTATATTAAAGAAAAAATGCATGTAAATTTGTGCACAATAACTGCATCGCTAAAGATTCTGAGTAGCCCTCCTTAAGTGTAAGTTTAAATCATAACAAACCCCACATGAAAATTCGATAATGATAAAAACATTAGAACGAATAAGAGTGATCAAATATTTGTGATAAGTGATATCAACCAAATTAAGTTTAAATTTCAAATACCACATCCAAGAATTGATGACATTCATTCCAAAATGCGCAGAAAAAATCACAGAACTCCCGTGAAAATGTCTCATTTACTGTAAATGACTGTCATTCGCACGCAAGAAAGTAACGACCTAATAGTATCAAAGTCCTTTGCACTTGCATTAACCCCATTAAAACACCATTTACAACACGTATACAACATAACACTAATGAAAAAACACAGATAATCTAAGAATAAGAATATTATGTGCTATTTATGGTATGTCACATCCAACCGATCGTTTCATCTGGTTTGAAAGAGAATTGGAAGCACAAGGCACATGCAGCGGAACCGCGCTACTAACCTGCTCGCTTTCACTGGATTTATGGACGACTTATACTACAAAATTCTTTCATTTTGTACTTACAGATACTCATGCATAGGAAATTTATGCAATTTGATTGGGTTTTCCGTAGTTTTTCGCTCCCCGCATCCATAAGCATGACAACGTTGAGACGAAGGCATGTTTGTTTACATTCAAACGATTACAAACGGTTTGTTGATGTCTGCTAGTCGCTGCTGATTGGCTGTTATCCTGACGTCACGCTATTGCCACGCCACGGTGGCCGGGGTAGACGCGGTTAAAGCTCAACCCCCCTTCGCCGCGAATTTCTCCCCCTCTCACCCTCAGTCAACTCGCCGTGCCAACAGCCCATTAAATGACAAAGTTGTGCTAAATATGTTGGAGTTAAGATCGACGAAAAACTAAACATGAGTGATCATGTCAGCCACGTCGTCATGAAAAGTTTCATAACGTGGGCCAATCTCTCTGGCATAATAACTAGCCCGGAGACGCCAAAAGAGATAAAGGCACAAATGTATACGACATACATAAGACCAATTATTTTGTATGCGGCTGCAGCATGGTTTGGCCGTCTGAGAAAAGAGTCACTCAAAAAACTGGAGGTGAATGAAAGAAAATGTCTTCGCCCTATTTTCCAAATAAGAAATTATGAAAAAACTGAAGAAATCTATAGAATTAGTGGTCTGCAACCAATAACTGGCGTAATCGAAAATCAAATCGCACATTACAACAAAGCGATAGCAACGAGCGAGCACGAGGAAATTCGTTCCCTCGCGCTACAAGGACAGTGCTGACGTCATGCGGCGGCCCATGAAACAAAAATCACAAAAATTAGCTCGTTGGGCACAAGGACATCACTGACGTCAAACAGGAGGCAGTGAATGCTGAACTCGTGGAAAATAAAGAGCACCTAGCAGGAAGCTAGTGAAAATACATAGGGGACAAGTGTGACGAAAGCATACCAACCCCGAAAAAACTCTCTGGAAAAACAGAGAAAGAGACACGGTTATGATGAGAAAATTGAATGATTGTATCATTCACAGGCAATATTTGGAAGAAGCTGAATCAATTTGAAAAAAAAATTCCGTCAAAACCAATGCAGGGGCTAGATAATCATCTGGAGGAACTGGCTGCCTTGGAGCCGATTAATAATAATAATAATAGTTTATTGACGGGAAAATTACCCAATTACAAAAATGTACAATTATCATAAGATTGCATAGGCGCCGACTCCATGGGGCCTGAGGGGGCTCGAGCCCCCTCAATAATTCTTTTGGGGGGGCGGAGCCCCCCCAATAATTCAAGAAATTAATTAAGTGATATTATCATGCAGTGGCGCCGACTCCATGGAGCCTGAAGGGGCCCGAGCCCCCTCAAAAATTCGTTATGGGTGTGAGGAAATAATGTGTCAGGCTTGTAGATTTTCCCCGGAGTGTTCAGATATCGAGATTCGAGTTATCGTGTTCTAATTATGATCATATGACTCTTCAAAAATGCTTAAAAAACTTAAAACTCACTACTTATAAAATTTCCCAGGGCAAGATCTCCGGTTAGGGCCCCCCCAATATTTTTTGTAAGTCGGCGCGCCTGTAAGATTGAAATATTTTTAAGCTCTTAAAAATACAGGAATAATCGTATAAACTTGCTGTAAAAACCAACAATAGAAAAAATAAACACAGTAGTTAAGAATAATAGATTGAACAGTCACATATCTCTCAAACAGTGGAAATAGACATTATCATTATACACAAGAACAAATTATTTAAGTCAATGCACAAACAAAGGTAGTTTTCTCTTTAAATTCTTTGGATTCAAATTACAAAGGTCAATGTTACTACATTTGTAGTTAATGCTCCGCATAGTTCTGGTTAAGGGTGAGTGGAAGGTGTAATTTCTATTAGAATGAGGGAGTGAAAACATGAATGTTTGCCTAGTGTTTAAAATGGGGACATGGAAAGGGATCATTTCTACCAGATGAATAGAGTCAATGTCTCCATGCAGTAGACGGTGAAGGAATGTTATGTCCAGGTGTAATCGACGGGTTGCAAAAGGTTTAAGGATTAAGAAGGGATAGTGTTAAGTCATAAATAATAGGGAGGATGTTAAATCTGTAGGATACTGATTGATGACATGAAATATATACCGATTGAACTCTTCTTCAAGTTATTTACCACAGCAGTACTTAAGTCATGTTGCAAACATGTCCTCTCTTCGTGCTAAACAAAAAGGCTCATCTCTTTATGTTACGTGGGAAGATATTGGTCAGTTCTTCGGAATACTTTTGTTTAGTGGATACCACACGATCCCCCAAGAAAATTTGTATTTGTGTTCTGCAGAGGATATGTCGATTCCAATTATTCCATCAGTGATGCCCAGGAATCTTTTCAAAGACATGAAAAGATACTTTCACTTGTCCGATAACAACATGTTGCAAAAGGGTGACAAATTAGGAAACATTTCTCCTTTTTATAGAGAGTTGGGAAAAAAACGTCGTGCAATTTGGAATCTTCCATGAGGAAATGAGCCTTGACGAATCTATGGTTCCATACTACGGCCATCACTCGAGCCAAATGTTTATCAAAAGAAAACCAATTCGTTTTGGGCACAAAATCTTGATGCTATGTTCATCATCAGGAAATCCCTATGCGATGCAAATACATGCAGGGAAAGAAAAAAATTCTACTGGACCGCTGGGAAGTAGGGTACCCACGTAGGACACTGCCTCCAAAAGGCGCCTTAAAGGTGCCTTTTGTAAGGCAAGGCACTGCCTTCAAAAGGCACACACAAGGCGTCTGTAAGGTGCCTATCATCTTCTATCTGAAATGCGCCTTTTAGGCGCCTTAAAAAGGCGCCTCAAAAAAGGCTACTTGAAGGCACATGTAAAAAATTTACTTTTACAGTGCCTTTAAAGGTTGTACAATGAAATTGCATTGATGAACCCATTTCCAGTACATATTGCACCTGCTGCACCAATTACAATTCCTCCAATTTATAGAAATGCAAGGTTCTCAGGTGTAACTCATAAAAAAATAATCTTACCTGCTGATGATGTAATTTAAATTTACTCACAGGATATTACTACAGACTTAAATCAATAAATGAAAAAATACATGACCATGAAGTGAAAACAATATACATCAACGTAATTTAGAAGAGTAAGCAGAGGTCCCAAACATTATTTTAGTCCAGAGAGAAATGTGTACCGCATTGAATAAATTGTTAGAGTATACACTCATAAAATAAAATTGCCATAGAAAAAATACAGTAGACACCGGATTTAATGTCTTTCAGGAGGGACAAAATTTAAAACACTAAAAAATAGGGAAAATTAAAAAAAGTTAGAAAGTAGTCTTTTAAACTAATTTTAACACTTTGTATAATGGAAACATTTTCAAAGAAATCTTTTGAAAATATATGGACTTTCAACATTTTGTTTTCTTTAAGCAAAGATGCAAAGAAGAAGAAGCAAAATATTACTATGAACTTGATGCCATTTTTACTAATTTTTCAGTGGCTTTGATGAATTAAAAAAAACTTATTCCATGTATAAGAGTGACATGTTGCTATGGCAGGTCAAAAATAATATAATATGCATAATTCCCCAAAAAAATCCTCATCATTGCATCATTATGGACGAGTGAAATAATGAGACAGTAGAAGATCCTTAATCTGAAATTCTATCCTCATAACGGAATATCTATTTAACAGAAGGTTATCTGGAATTTTGCCAAGTTAATGCATTTTGTTGTCTCTTGTGGAGTCAGGAGAAGTTGCTTATTCAGCGTACTGATCACCTTGACTCTGACTCACCTTGTTTCTCACCAGTTATTAATAAAACACGGTTGAACCTTGAGTAACAATTAGCTAATTCTGCACAGTGAAAAGATTTCATCTTCAACAGAACTTGATCTAATATGAAAAATAGTCACTGCCTCTGGAGTTTGGCAGAATTACAATGTCGAAGTCAACCCCAAGTAATTCCAGCTGGATCTTCGTATTTTTCCATGCTCATCAATTTTACAACTATGCAGTGTTTTTTCCAGGGTGAGCGATTTATTTAGTCATGGACTGTGATACAGTCATCAAAACTCTGATTGCCATTCTCTTTTGACATATAATTAGTAGTAGATCTTTGAATCAACATTTATTACAGCCATCTGCATGTCGCGAATGGACTCCGGGATATCTAAATACCATGTAATATTATGTTTTTCCACAGAGAAAGAATGCTCTCACCCACCATCATGTCAGGGAAAACACTTTCTCATCCATAGAAACTGACCTTGGAATGGATTATAGAAAGAATCTTCGGATAAACTGCACAAATAATATTGGGCCCCCTCTTTCGAAGGGAAAGCAGTAGACTGGATAAATATTGATATGACAATGGACTTCCGGAAGAGATCAGAGATGAAAGTTCAAAGGTGCGTGCCCATTGATGAAAAACATTCCCAGAAAACCATCATAGTAGCACCCTCAGAGAATACCTCATCAACACTTGAATGACCTTCAAAGTGGCTGTTGACCGCAACCCCCTTTTCTTCTCGCTCCCTTGGATATTTAATTTGTCATTAGTCGTCACGTTATCATCAAAGTCAAGTTCAAGAAGTGAAAGATAAGGTCGTTACAGATTATTAAGGGATGAATCCATTACATCGAATTTGAAATAAAAAGTGTTTGGATAAGAAGGGGAGTGAAACATGAAGACAAATAACCCGGCTTGCAAGTTGAAGGTCCCAGTGCCACGTTTGTGAGAGAATGCTGATGAAGAAGCATTCCCAGGTAGGTTGAATTGACTCTTGCTAAAATGTCAAGAAATTCTAGTTGTTGAGCAGAAATTCAAAGAAGCCGATAATCATTTGAATAAACCATAGTGAAAAAACATTAAATTGGGCAAAACTATCTTGTTCGGGACTTTTTTTTACTACCTTAAATATGAAAAAATGCAGAATGAGGAAACACTTAATGAGGATAATTTTTACATTGCTCGCATAGGGAATGAATCGGGACCCCAAAAAATAAACATTAAATGCAAAAACCTTAAATCCCGATCAGACTATATAAGGTAAAACAGACAAATTTTGTAAAAAGAAGTTGAGAGGTACAGATATGAATTAAATACGACTCATTCAATTTATTTCACACTTTATTTTTTTGGGCATTGATTTCTCAGCCATTTCCCTATGGCATACACCGTTTCTTTGTCAACATTGGCATGGGCTATATCTGGAAAATATTTGCAGCATGCACCTAAGGGATAAAAAAATCAAATAGCCACATAAGAAGTTTGAATCTTCATTTCATAGCAGACATGAAGATGTAATGATAAATATGAAAATTAAAGAACTAACCCAAATTATAAACAGAAAGACTTACCTTGAATGACCTTCAAAGTGGCTGTTGACCGCAACCCCTTTTTCTTCTCGCTACCTAGTATATTTAATTTGCCTGAAAGGCCAACCGAGAACAGCTTCCTTAAGATGCGCCGGCACATCTCACTGCAGCTGTCACCCCCAAATCGGCTGAAGTAGTTCACCTGCATGGGAAATACATTCTAACATTATATACTGATGAACAGGAATAGGGGGCACAGTGAAATAACTGGGCATGTTTAAGCACATTAGAGAAATCTGCAGATAAACATAGATTTAGATAGAAGATAGACAAAGATAGATTTGGCATGTCATATTGTATGCCGTCATCACCATGCTGATTAGGGCGATGTCATAATGTGCGGAAACCTTAAAACCATGCATGTGGAAATGAATTTTTGGAAATTTACTATATATTTCTCTCCTGTGATGAAAGGCAATAGGTATATATCATTTTCACCGAGTGAATGCTGCTTCTCTTAGATAAATGTTAGATTTAATTTGCACAAACCGATCAAGTCAAATTGTATCTCAGAACACATTGAATGCAAAAGCAACGGTCAATTTCGGAGAAGAATACAGGAGGCTGCACCTGCCAAGTGGACAGATGTCTCAAAGTGATAGTTTATACATGCAACTTTTTATGCCAACTAAAAGTTGCCAATTGAAAGCATTAACTGACCGCAAAAGAATGGTTGTCCTCATGCTTTAAGAATGACTCCCACTCATCCAATTCTTGCAGACAAGAAAGAGGCATTCTTGCTGGCCATCCTTCTGGCTGAGCATTCTTCTCAGCATCCTTATATGATATCTGGAGATTGTGCAGAATTTCTCCATGCTCCGCCAGTGTGGCCAAAATTACTCTCTGGTTTCGCAAAATTTCTCCCAGAATCTTATTCGTACCTGTAAGTTAAATTATCCATCAATGAATGCCAAGCCGGTATTTACATTATAATAAAGTCATTTGGTGAAAAAAAAGAACATAATTTGTCTTATACCTTGGGAGGGAGTTCTTGAGTCCAATGCTGAACGGTCACAATTCCCCTTCTGTGGTAAACTGGAAACGGATCGACTCATACCACTACCTGAAAATGTAAAAATTATGCTAGTTATTGAGAAGACTTGGGAAAAAATCAGAAAAAAATTATGAATAAAAATAAATTAGCACTTACTGCACGAGGATGTGCTTTTCCCAGGCAATTCATCAACAAGAGAAGTCTTCTGTCATAGAATGACTTCCATGCTTGAGGAAGACTCTAGGTCTCTCAGGGATCATTGGGCCATCATTTTTTTTCTTTGGTAGAGTCTTTTTCTGCCATACTTGACCCTGCAGGTCACTGTCCTCACTGCTATCGCTCGGCCAACGCTTCCTAGCCTTTCTCCTCCGTTCCTCTTTACTGTCCCACTCATTTTCTGTCTCCAAATTTGAGTGGACAGTAAAATGTTCCAAAAAGGAAGATGCTTTTTCCTTTGAATCTGAAATGATAAATATTTAATGATGACCAAAAATGTACAATATGTAATGGCTAGACATAAAATATCTTCAGCATATCAAATACACTAACCAAATGTCCTTAACACACTCGCTTCAAGTTTATTCCAAGTTGAGTCTTCGTCCGAAGGAGGATCAACGTAGTCGTTGATGATCCTCCTAGGACACCCTTTTCTTGGCCAAAAACAGGCTTGGCCTTTTCACACCCTTTTCTTGGCCCTGCAACCACTTGGTGGGAACAGCCTCCACAGAGTTTTCCTCAATAAAATGGACAACACTGTACTTAAAAACCTGTAAAACAAGAACTTTTATTAGATAACTCTTGAAAACGCCTCACAAAATGTTATCACTTGTTCATTCGCTCTCACCTAATATGAATGCAGAAGGGGAAATGCAACAAATGAACCCCTATTAGTGGGTAGCATTATGCACTTGCACATAATATCATCCAGGTGAAGCATCGTAAGTGACTCTGAAAGTTCACCCACCTCACATACATGAATCTCCCTTGAGTCAATTGGATAATGGTACCAACTTCTTTGATGGGAGAATAACTTTGCCACCACATGAATGTTGGGAGGACACTTCAAAAAGTTTGCAAAAATGACAAATTTCCCACTATTTAAAAGTAGGCAATTATTAGGAGCATCTACACTCCAAGTCTGTTTTTCAAACTTAAACTTTTTATATTGCTCCGCATTAGCACTGCACTCCACAGGAACTGGACCATCATCATGATTACAGAGTAATCCCTTCCCATTGTCAAATATATCCTGTCCCCTCAGATTGTCCCTTTCCGCTATTCTTCTGCAGATTTGCTGCAGAGGATCTTTCGATGACCTTACTGCTGCCTTAATGACACGAAGGTGGTTTTCAAAAGGATAGGCACTGAAATCAATGAGAGGTCCAAATTGCTCCACATCCTTGCACACATGGAGAAGACTATGCACATTGTAAGAGAGGAAGTCCTCTCCAAAGACCTTCCGGCTATATTGCACAAAACTCTCAATCAAGTGCTGTGCATTTCCTAGGTGCTTTTCAATAAGTCTCTCATTTGATAGCATAGTTACGGCAACATGTAAAAGAAGAAATAAGTCGTATACTTGGGAGGGAAGAACATCCTTCAACAACACAGGCCCCACATACAACAGCATCTGTCGCCATTCAGTGGCCCCCCGCACGGGGGGAGGAGAGTTATCTCTTCCTTTGGGGAGCCGCGCCCCCACGGACCCGAGCCCACCGAGGAGAAAAGCTCGTTAAAAAACCCCGTCGCTCGCTTGGATAGTGTCCAGACAGCATGTGACTCTGCTGCTCTGAGTAGCCGTAAGATCTGGCGTCCAGAATCACCCACGTGTTTGCCGTGCGTGGAGACCCGTACGTGGGGGAGAAGGGGATCCTGGTGGGTGAGCTCTCCGGCACCCAGCTGGGCGTCGGATACCCGGTATGGGCCGGAGTTCAACACCCCACTTCGGCCCTGGATTCCCCGCAAAACGGGCGGCCGAGAAGAGCCCAGCTCGGTCAATCGGCTCCTGGCGGCTGGGGAGCTTGGCGGCTCCTTCCGAGCGTACGCCAGGACGGGTTAGTGCTGGAGATATGGGGGTCTCCGTAGGGCGGCTGAAGGCGTGTG
Organism: Ischnura elegans; assembly: GCF_921293095.1. Lineage (NCBI taxonomy): Eukaryota > Metazoa > Arthropoda > Insecta > Odonata > Coenagrionidae > Ischnura > Ischnura elegans. The sequence continues at coordinate 69,842,019 of NC_060259.1, read as the reverse complement.
GGTTCGGAGGGCCCCCGCGCTGGAGGTTCTAACCCGAAAGAGACCCCCTTTCGAAGGTTCCTATGTCCCTTGGGTAGCCCTGGCGACCACACCGAATCTCGGTGTGGCGTCCCGAATGTGTGGCTCCGTGGTGGGTGGGGAGCCCAGGGGATGAAATATAACGTAGCATGGAGTCTGAAATTCTTCCTCCACCAAAGAGATCCCGCCCGGACACGGGCGGAGGAGAACAGTTATTCGAAAGAGCAAAACGGTTTCTGTCATTGAAATGCTCCAAGGACGGCGAAAATTTGAAAAAGGTTTCTCCCTTCTTCATTAAAAAAGCACTTCAAGCCATTATTCCAGGAGAGCCAAACTCAGTAAAGAAACTTAGAGATGGTTCCCTATTAATCGAAACAGCCAATAACGTACAAGCCGAAAAATTGTTAAAAGTAGAAAAGTTGCACGATATACCAATCAATGTCGAGATCCACCGTACTCTAAATACATCTAGGGGTGTGATAAGCCACTACGACCTACTATATGTCGAACCAGACGAAATTAAGAAGGAGATGGCTTCCCAGGGTGTCATTGATTGTCGACGACTTACAACGAAGCGTAACGGTGAAGTGATTAATACTACCTCGGTAATCCTCACGTTCGGTTTGGATAAAATCCCGAGCAAAGTCTACCTAGGCTATGAATCGGTACCTGTGAGACCTTTCTTTCCCAACCCGATGCGTTGCTTTCAATGCCAAAAATTCGGCCACATCGCACCGCGATGTGAGGGCAAGAACACCTGCCCGCGCTGTGGCAAGGACAAGCATGACGGTGAGAAATGTTCATCGGAGCCTTTCTGCGTCAACTGCGAGGGCACGCATCCATCGTACTCCCGAGATTGTCCCGTCATGAAAGATGAAAGGAGGATAATGGAAATAAAGACCCTGGAAAGAATCCCCTACTCCGAGGCACGAATGAAATACCGGTCACAGATGGCCCCAACATTTTCAAAATCGTATTCGCAAATAGTCGCAACCACCACTAAAAAAACTACATGTACCATCTCTACTCAGACTTATAATGATTTTCGCATTGAGAGCACGAAGATGCCCACACGAGAACAAAAAAAAACAGAAAAGCAAATTAATAAAGTCACAGACAGGAAAAGTCATTCTAAGGCGGTTTCCCCTAAGAAAAACCCAAAATCTACTTCTGAGGATGCTGGGAATAAGCGGGATAAAACACCCCCACCCACATCCTATAAAGATGCACAATATGATGCCATGGAGGAAGACCTCTGTGTCTCGGACACAGAAGTGTTCCAGGCCAGGATAAAGCAGAGGAAACAGCGGTTAAAACGTTGATCCTCCGCTCACTGTGTACATACGTACATTTCCAGATTTTAACCTATTTATTTATTTATTTTAACAATTTAAACCATGAATTTTATTCTACAATGGAATATGAATGGTTTTTATAGGCACAAGGAGGAGCTGGTTGTTTTAATTAGAGACTATAACCCCGTCTGCATATGCCTGCAAGAGACGCATTTTAAGCTGACAGACAAGACCGTTTTAAAAGGTTTTAAATTTTTTAGACTTGACGACACCAGTGGTCAGCGAGCCCAGGGTGGAGTGGCAATTGCTATTCGGGAGGCCCTATACACCTCACGAGTGCAATTGGACACTCCGCTGCAGGCAATTGCAGTGACAGTACACGCACCCGAGGCAATTACTCTCTGCAACGTATATCTGCCGGAAGGTGCACCTGTGAGTCGAGTTAATTTAGAATCCCTCGTTCGTCAGTTACCTCGGCCCTATGTTTTAATGGGTGACTTCAACGCACACGACACCCTATGGGGTAGCTCAAGAACTCAGTGCAATCAAAGGGGACACATAGTCACAAATTTTATCAATGACCTTAATTTGTTTTTACTAAACACCGGTGAAAAAACTCGATTCAACAGCTTCAACGGTACCTTCTCGTGTATCGACTTAAGTATTACGACAGGTGGCCTAATGCCTAGGCTTGAGTGGTCCGTACATAAAGATTTATGCGGTAGCGACCACTACCCTATTTTAATAACTAAAGGTGGCGGTTTTATCCACCGTCCGACTCAACCAAGCAATTGGGTTGTCCGCAAGGCCAATTGGTCTCTTTTTAAAAGAAATTTTTATTTTAACCACGACGACAATGTGAATGGTGTGGGGAACATAAAAGTACTCACAGATAACATTCTAGAAGCCGCAAATTCCACCGTACCCCGTTCTAAATGCAAATCTCACAGGCCCACAGTTCCTTGGTGGAACGAGGAGTGCGCAAAAGCTATACAGGTGCGAAAGAGGGCACTCCGAATCTTTAGCAAATATCCTACGGCGACAAATCTCACCGCCTTCCGGCGCCTCAGAGCGAAAGCTCGGCAATGGTTAAGGAGGCCAAGAAAGCTTCGTGGGAGGAGTTTGTGTGTTCTATAAACCACAGGACTCCCATATCCAACATCTGGAGGAAGATTAAAAGCATCTCTGGCTCTAACCACAACCCTGCAATTTCATCCCTGAAGGAGACTGACCGAGTTCTGACGACACCTCCCGAAATAAGCGAGTGCTTTGGACGTCGACTTGCGGAGACGAGTCGTAACGGCAGCTACGACGAACCATTTAGAACACTGAAAGAGCAGAATGAGACGATACCTCTTACCTTTAACCCGAGAGACTCTGCCGAGGTTTACAACGACCCCTTTTCTCTGTGGGAGTTGACCTCCGCCATCCTCGAATCCCGTGACGGCTCACCAGGAATAGATAAGGTGCATAACGCTTTTCTAAGAAATCTTCCCAAAGAAGCACTCCCCCATATGCTGCGATCCCTTAACCAAATTTGGTCAGAGGGTAGTTTTCCAGACCCTTGGAGGGAGTCCATAGTCGTACCCATCCTTAAACAAGGAAAAGATGGATCGGACCCAAACAACTATAGACCGATATCTCTCACCAGCTGCGTATGCAAGGTGATGGAAAGAATGGTCAACCGTCGTCTCGTTTGGTGGTTGGAGCGGCGGAACCTTCTTTCGGATATCCAGTGCGGCTTTCGACGGGGTAGGTCAACCTCCGACCATCTCGTCAGGACTGACAGTTTCATTCAGGAAGCATTTCTCTTGCGGCAAAACGTAATTGGCGTGTTCTTCGACTTAGAGAAAGCGTATGACCGTGTTTGGCGGTACAAAATTCTGAAGACACTTGATAAATGGGGGTTTAAAGGAAATCTACCTATTTTCATTAAAAATTTTCTGTATGCCCGAGTTTTTAAAGTTAGAATAGGTGAATATCTATCTACCTTATATCCACAAGAAAATGGAGTACCCCAGGGGTCCGTACTGAGCGTGACCCTATTTGCCATTGCGATAAACGATGTGACCGAGTGTATCCGCTCCCCAGTTATGGGCTCCTTGTTTGTTGATGACCTCGCTATTTTCTGCAGGTCATCAAAATTAACGAATGCCTCTAGGCTGATCCAGCTGACTCTGAATAAGCTCTCCGTTTGGTCTCAGAGGAATGGATTCCGTTTCTCTACTGAGAAAACGAAATGCATTCACTTTTACCGAGGACGGGGTGTACAAGCCCCACCGTCCCTATATCTCAATGGTAATGAGCTTCCTTACGTTGAGAACGCCCGATTTCTGGGTATGACATTGGACCGGCGCCTGAATTGGCGCGAACATTTCCGAACTCTAAGAGACAATTGCTTCAAAGTTCTGAACATTTTACGGTTTCTGTCACATTCGACATGGGGCGCGGATCGTACCTCAATGCTTATGCTGTATCGAGCATTAGTACGTTCAAGGCTAGACTACGGATCGATTGTGTACTCATCCGCCCGTGAGACCTACATGAAACCGCTCTCGACGGTTCATAATACGGGACTGCGTTTAGCAACCGGTGCCTTCAGGACCTCCCCTGTCTTGAGCATTTACGCCGATACAGGAGAGCCTCCCCTAGTCAATCGCAGAGAGACGTTGATGTGCAATTATGCCACAAAAATTTTATCCGCGCCGAACCACCCCTGTTTTAACATTATTTCTCACCCACTGCTTTTAGACCTTTTTAACCGAAAGACAAGATCCACTAAACCTCTAAGTGTTCGCTTCAGAAACCTAATCGCAGAACGCAATTTTACCTTGCCCGCCACGTACCCCACTGGGTACAGCAACGTGCCGCCGTGGTTAATTCCCCGGCCAGCTTTGAGACTTGATCTTACTCGCTGCTCTAAATCTACTACTATGCCGGGAGAATACCAACAACTTTTCAAGGAATTCCGCGCCGAAAACTCCGAATCTACGTTCGTATACACTGACGGTTCGAAATCGGATACCGCCTGTGGGTGCGCTGTGGTATCCCCATATCATGGAGTCCTTAAGGCAAAATTGCATCCGTACTGTTCCATTTTTACGGCTGAGCTCACTGCCATTAGGATTGCTCTCCGATCCATTAAAAACAGTGTTGCGTCATTTATGATCTGTACAGATTCTTACAGTGCTCTCCAATCCATATCTCTTTATTCTCCTTGTCACCCCATTGTTCAGGACATACAAAGCACTCTGTTATCCCTGAGTAAAAAAGGGACCACTATAAGCTTCGCTTGGGTCCCTGGACATGTGGGCATACCAGGGAATGAGAAAGCAGACTCTGCAGCCAAAGATGCGCTCAGGTCTCCGGATACAGATTTTCAGTTAATGCCAGCGGAAGATTTAGGGAATGCCATGAGGGGTATGATTAGACAAAATTGGAAGACGCAATGGCTCGAAATCCAAAATAACAAACTTCGGGAAATAAAGCCCGTAATAACTGCGTGGCAGACCTCTATAAGAAATGTCCGCAGGGAGGAAGTGGTTTTAACACGCTTAAGAATTGGTCACTGCTTATTAACCCATTCATACCTCTTCACCGAAGAGAGAATACAGCCCCAATGCTTAAATTGCGATTGTCCACTAACAGTGCGACATATCCTGACGGACTGTGCAAGATATCGTAATGCACGGGTGAATCACAACCTCGGAGTCAACCTAGCTGAGGTACTAGGAGACACTCCCGAAAACATTTCCCGACTGATAGCATTCCTACACTCAACTCGACTTTTCAATAAAATATAAATGATACCTCTTGTAAATTATTGACACGTTAATTTCAGAACGGGCCTAATCCCCTTTATCAATACCAGTCAGTGAGTGGTGCAAAATGGCCTTAGCCGCCGACGCACCCTATAAAATAAACACTACTACTACTATTCAGTGGCCTTCCACAGAGCAACGGAGTCAAGAGACCGTAATCTTCTGCTGAACTCAAATGGAATCCACTTTGAGGACTCAACCAAAGCATGTGACAACAAATTTATTGCACGAGAATCAAGACGTGCTTGGGGGGGCCTCTTCCAAGGAAGAAGGTGAAGAATCTCTTTGTCACGCCTAGGTCCCCAAGATGCATGAAGTCTAGGACAAACTGCGTAACAGGCCTCTTACAAATGCGCTCCAGTGGACTATCCCCTTTGTGGTGCTCCGGATCACTTCTTGAATTGAAGGAATCATCAGTGCGAATGTTACCCACTTTCTCACTGAAAACAACTAACCTACCATTATGCCTACCTTCTTGGTCACACCTCTCACACCCATGCACTGAAGTGTGGCCTTTAATGTACTTTAGGTATGCCCTTGCCGGTGCATCACAAACATAACAGTGTACATAGAACTTGTAATGAACACCATTGAAAATCAACCCCTTTTCAGACAACTCCTACACTTCAATGATGAAATAATGCAAGTAGTCTTGCAGTGGTGAAGGTTTGCCTTTACCATAAAAAACTCCAACAGCAAAGGGAGAAGTATCAACAGCATTTCTAATTTTGCACAAAAGGGGCCAACACACTTCCCTACAGCTTTTGAACACTTTGAAGCCATCGATGTTTATATACAATCCTATGGCTTTCTCATTGCTCTTGAGCCCACTTTTCATTTTCTTCAGCAATCCCTTTGTGAGGCCCAGGTGTGAATAATGACCATTGGTTAGAACTTTAACCTTAGTAGTACGGGGTGTACACAGGAGGGTAGTCGAACATAAGGGAAGTGTAGTGTCAAGAGGGTGTAAAATATGCAGGAAACTTGTCAGTGCACTATGACTGACATTGTACCTTAAACTCCAGTCTCTAAGCTTATCAGACAATTTCTCTTCTCCACTTCCATCAGAGCTAATGGAATCATCGAAATGCATCTCACTCCCTTCTGAACCTACATCTAGTTCATCTTCACTAATGAATGCACACCTTTCTTCGCCCAAAAAGTCATCACAATCAGTTTCCACCTCGCCATCTTTTTCGACAAAATGTTGATTACACTGCAGTGGATTTAGCTCATTGCCGGAACACACATTTTCTAACATCCCAGGTACATCAATATCTGTATCTTCATCACTGGTACACGAAGGATTACTCGAAGTTTCAAAGGTACCACTAAGAAAAGCATGGGCTGCCATAGAAGCCTTGCGCCGTGCATGTAAAGGCAAGAAATTGATTCTTCGTGGCAGTGAAACTTCATCCTGAAACGTTGAGTGAGTATGATGCTACATTTTGCAGTTGAATAGCAATGTACGTTAATGGTATTAATGATTTTACTACTAAATGTCCGACATACAACCCATATGTGGTTTACATACTCCTATCCTAAAACTAGCTGATAGTCCTTAAAATATGATTGCGACGACCCAAGCCATTAAGTGATCTTTTTTTGCACATAAGTATATGCATATTGACAATGTAAGTGAAAAATGATTGCCCTCAGAATATTATTCCCATGGTTAACCGTTAGCCGACTCCAAATACATTTCTTAATGCCTAATAAAATCAACTGATTTGGGCGTTACTTGGTGGAACCGTGAAATATTCATGGTGAAACAAAACATAGTACTATTCCACAAACTTTTAATTTTAGCTGCCAACTAGTTTCGACGTTTACACCGTCATTATCAAGACTGACTGAGCAATAGCGTACAACGTCCAGCCTTATTTATCCAACAATAGTGTGAGGGAAGGAGGAGGAGGGGAGAACTAAATGAGGAGGAGCATTGTTGGTTGGATTGGAGGGTCAAAACACATAGTATACAAGCTTGGGGGGGGGGGGGTGGTGGGGCAGGCAGATAGAAAGTCTGGTGGTAACGAGGTTAATGGGAAGGGGAGGAGGAAGGATTGTCAAGGAAGAAGTCAGATTTTAAAACAGTAGATAAAAAATTAGAACATTTGAATACAGTCATATCATTAAAAATTTCGATGTTACGTGCAAGAGTGCATTTGGTGATTTCTAAAATATCCAGTTTTACACTTTTGTCCTGTACATGTAAAATTTTAATATGAAAATCACTGTTGTGGCTGGATTCGGACAGGTGTTTAGAAAAATGGGAAATGGAGTCTTTCAAACGAGCACTTCTTTTGTGTTCATCAACACGAGTTTTAAACTTGCCTGTACAGGACAAAAGTGTAAAACTGGATATTTTAGAAATTTCAGAAATCACCAAATGCACTCTTGCACGTAACATCAAAATTTTTAATGATATGACTGTATTCAAATGTTCTAATTTTTTATCAACTGTTTTAAAATCTGACTTCTTCCTTGACAATCCTTCCTCCTCCCCTTCCCATTAACCTCGTTACCACCTGACTTTCTATCTGCCTGCCCCCTCCCCCAAACTTTTATACTTTGTGTTTTGACCCTCCAATCCAACCAACAATGCCCAACCAACAATGCTGCTCCTCATTTAGTTCTCCCCCCTCCTCCTTCCCTCACACTATTGTTGGATAAGTAAGGCTGGACGTTGTACGCTATTATTCAGTCAGTCTTGATAATGACGGTGTAAACGTCGAAACTAGTTGGCAACTAAAATTAAAAGTTTGTGGAATAATACTGTGTTTTGTTTCACCATGAATTCTTAATGCCTGTTTACACGATGAATGTATAAGCGCGGGTTGATGCACGAACGCGCTCATAATAAAAAAATCACCGTATAACCACATCAACACTCGAAAATTGGCCCGCCTTAATTCTGAGCCTTCGCTCGCGAATCTGTCTGAGCGTCAACCCGCGCGAACATAGTCACCATGTAAACACGCCTTTAATGATAAGTTGTACGTTATCTATAGTCACCTATAGATAGATTTTACATGTAATAGTAAGTTAATGAGTAATAATGATCCCCACCACACTCATTGCGAAATTCAAGAGCACAATTTATGATGTTTTAAAGATTTCTCATTCGGTAAGTTTGGTTTATGACACATGCCCCTGGACTCAGATCCAAAGCTCTAAACCTACCAATCTAATCTGCGGTGGAACACTGTAAAGGCCGTTTTACACGGTACACGGAATTGCGCAGTCTGACGTATGTGTGAAGGCGCAGTCAAAATTGCGTCGTGTAAAGCGGTGAATTGCTAGAACAGATGCGAGAATGCGTGGATGCGAGACGGCAAAATAGCCCCTGTTCTAATTTCGTTCATGCAATTCCACGCCATTTTAGAAATTAATGCAGCTCTAACCTGCGCAATTCCGCGTACCGTGTAAAACGGCCTTAACTCGGGGCGCCGGAGAAAGTTTTTCTCCCAGGAAAAGCCATCTCATGTAAAGGAGCTCGCTCAATTTTAAATTATATGATAAAACGAATCTTATGATAAAAAATACCGGAAAGAGAAAAGAGCTCCACGAAGCGCTTCTATCTGGCGCTCCAAATTACAGAATTCCATCCGTGTTCACTGATGGACTTCCGATTATCAAAGAAAACTTTGAGCGAAATTAAATGGAAGGATAGTAGGGATCAGGACTTTAACAAGGGAAGGTCATAATGCTAACTCAAATAATGTAATTTTCTCGAACTTCCTGCAACATTTCACAAAGCCAGTAAGCACAAATATTCAACTTAAACTTACTTTTTGAGGAGAATCCATGATGAGGTGGTCGATCAATTCTCTGCCCAGTCCAACAATATAGATAACAGGACGAAAATCGCTGAACAAACTCGCTGGATATACGCGCACGTGGTAGTAATCGAGACGATGCTGGATGCTGTAATGGCGGTGATGGAGGAATAACGCCGAAAATTATCACCAACGTGAATTATGGGTAGTTATCGTTGATCTTTTTCTCACTAGAGGCACTCTCGTTGCCGCCAAATTTAAAAGAGAGTAGAGGTTACAAATCTTCAAAAGCCGTCCCACACATTTTGTAATGAAGCTCTCATTTCAAAAATCCTAAGAGTAGAAACAAGCAATGACTATGAGAAATTTATGACATGCAAGGAGGAAGCAAAGAATACTAAATGATGATATGATGACCGCATCCTCACAGAAGAAAACAGTCCTTAAATTAAGTATGCACCAAAATATCGAAACTTGACTCACTAGAAAGTATAATGTAAAAGTGATGAGTAAATGACATTGAAAAATGCGTGATTCAAAATTAATTTATGAATTCATAATGGAGATTGCAGAATTTTCTAACACAAGATGTGATAATTTTAACAGTTTTGCCATTCATTCAGGAATTCAGTTGCAATGCCGAAGAATATATTTTAAGAAGAAGGCTATTTACCTGGGTTATATTATTTCAGAGAATGAATAATTACCCATAAGGCTTCATGATATGTGAAATGAAAAGTTCGTACATAATGTAACAAGAGATCAGAAGAAGGTTATATTTCATTCAGTTTCATCAAAATAAATGTAGATATTTTTAATTTAAAGCTTAAGAGCCTCTTCCAATCACCCAATTTGATACACGACTTTAAAATGGGCATAATAGGCGCCTTGAAGAAAGCATAAGGCAAAAGCGCCTGCTATAGGCACATGAAAGGCACCCTAAAGGCGCCTCGAAAAAGGCAGAAGGCACAAACGCCTGATATAGGCACCTGAAAGGCGCTCTAAAGGCGCCTTTTGGAGGCAGTGTCCTACGTGGGTAGTATGCGATCTTTTGGCTGTTGTAGAGCACCCTAAGCAAATTGAGTTATACTTCGATAATTTCTTTTCGTCCCGCTCACTGCTAGTAGATCTGGCAGATAGAAGCATGAAGGCAACAGGTACAATTCGCGAAGGAAGAATAGCCAAATGCCCGCTAAAACCATCAAAAGTGATGACAAAATCTCACCGAGGGGATTTTGATTTCCTATCTGATGGAGTGGTATTTTTCTGTTGATGGAATGATAATTCAATGGTTACATTAGGGTCCAACTGTTACACTAATGAGCCATTGGGTTCTGTTAAGAGATTTTCTAGGAGGGAAGGAAAAAGGATAGAAATTACACAACCGCAATTGATAAAAAAATATAATTTGGGAATGGGGGGAGTTGATGTATTGGACAAACTTCTGAGTAGCTACAGGCCAAAACTTCAAAAGCAAGAAATGGTGGTGGAATCTGTTTTCAAATGCTTTGAATATGAGTGTCGTCAGTGCATGGCTTTTGCACAGGGAAATCCATGGAAAAGGGTCGAAAACACACTTGGAGTTTCTCCGCGGCGTAGCGACAAGTCTCATGCGACTACGCCCAAAAATAATCTCTCATCCTGGACCTATGACGCACTCTTCAGCGAAACGAAGAAAAGCTGGGGGGCATATTCTAAATTAATCTTCACAGAGAAGATGCGTAGTCTGCAAAAAAAACACACCTCCAATGCACTGAACGTGAAAAAAATGCATCTTCACTGCTTTTCAATGTATCATGAGTAATCCATAAATGCAATTTATACACTGTATAATGAGAATGAAATCATTATTACATATATTTTTGACCACATTTATGATATTTTCTAAAAATATATATGCTCAAAAAAAAGTAAAACCTTCAAATTTTATTCACTGGATTGTCCAATGTTCCCATTTGGGAACATGCTTGAAAACGCATTTAAAATTTTTTGTTCGAGTTTTATTTCATTACATCCCTTAAATAGCTGTAAAATAAATAGAATATGCAAAAAATAATAAAAATCAGTTGGTAAGGTAGTCCGGTCTTTAAAGGGTCAAGAGTTTTAAGTAGCACGACATGGGGTGCTGACCGCACCACCTTGATTTTACTCTATCGATCTCTGATTCGGTCTAAAATGGACTACGGGTGCTTCGTTTACTCGTCCGGACGGGAGTCTTACCTGCGACCGTTGACATCGGTCCATAACGAAGGATTACGCCTAGCCAACGGCGCTTTAGAACCTCTCCAATCCACAGCCTATATGTGGACGCAGGGGAGTAGCCTCTGACTATCCGTAGGCTTATTGTGGCTGGCAATTATGCCTCCAAAATTTTATCAACTAAGGGACACCCATGTTTTAATGTTATTTTTAAACCTATGTTTTTAGAAATTTTTAACAGAAGAGCGAGGGCTACTAAGCCCCTAAGTGTTCGTTTCCAGCGTTTTATTAAAGGACTTGACATTTCGCTGCCGTAGGTATATCCTTCAGGGTTTTCAATATACCCACCATGGCGTGTATCACGACCAGAATGACATTTTTTCCTCCACAACCGTCAGAAATCCATATCTACACCGCAGGAATACCCGTGCAGGTTTTTGGAATTTCTGGACAACCACAAGGACTTCACACCCGTGTATACGGATGGATCAAAATCCGACTTCGCATGTGCTTGCGCCGTATCCTCGGAACATCACAATATTTTCAAGACGAGGCTTAATCTACTGTGCAGTATATTCAATGCAGAATTGATGGCCATTTGGACGGCTCGTAGGAATCTAAAATGCAATTCCGGTTCTTTTCTTATGTGTAGTGACTCTCTGAGCGCTCTGAAATCCTTTTCAGCGTATGACCCAATCCACTCACTCATCCAGGATATTTAAGGTACTCTTCTTTCCCTCAACAGCAAGCAAATTAACCTCTTTTGTGTCGGTACCTGGACATACGGGTATACCTGGCAACGAGTGCGCAGATAAGACAGCGAAAGACGAACTAGATTTAGCCGAAATAAAATGGGACATGGTACTTGCAGAGCACCTTACGGCAATGTTTCGAAGGGTCATAGTCACCAAGTGGCAAAATTCGTGGAATGAGACTAATAGCAATAAGATCCGAGCTATAAAAGCGGCAGTATCAGCATGGCCCTTTTCCGTCAGGAGTAACCGGAGAGAAGAAGTAATCACACGCCTGAGGATAGGGCACACTGCCCTCACACACTCATTCCTCTTCACTGAAGAGAAGAACCCACCTTGGTGTGAAGAATGCGATTCACATTTGAGTGTGAAGCACATTCTGACTGAGAGTGATAAATCTCGATCCCCTCGAGACATGCTTAACGTGAGCAGTACCCTAAATCGTACACTCGGTGATTCTCCTGAATGTTTGTCACGAGCAATTGCCTTTTTAAAGGAAATCAACGTTTTTAACAAACTGTGAAGTGAAACAGATGCATGCAAAATTTTTACGCGCAGGCTCCTTTCCTACGTACTCTGATCTAAAAATATTTGATCTCTTCTCTAAAAGTTGGTAACATCGACTTGTTTAACGCCGACGAGGCGCCAAATAAGGGACAAGTCGTTTCACTATGCATCCTTTTTTTACCTTCTGCTATCTTCCGATTTATATTATCAAAGCCCTCCTAGCAGCACACGCGGGATGAATTTTGCTGCACTCGAGGCGTGGGAGGGGGAGAAGCGAGCGAGGAGGGGGACGGAATCGGCCTACTGCCCTTGTATCCGCGACGCTGCGTGGGCGTTGGAATATTTTCTTCGCGGGCGCGGACTCGAATTAGGCATTTTGTGGCTAAACGGTGGCAGATGCGTGAAAATGCACGATTTTTGTTCTAAAAGGACAGTAACTCGGAAATTCTATAGGGAATTACCATAAAATATTATATTTTTCGAATTCTGACCCTCCCTCCTAAATTGCATTTGAGCGACGGTCAGGGGTTCACCTAGAGGTCTCAAAATTTTCAGGCCTTATTTTTGATCGGTCCCACAGCTTTTTCCCTGGGCCAGATGGATTTGAAATAAAACGATTTTTCCGATCCGCCATAATGTACAGCAAGGGCCTACCATGAAGCCAGAGCCTATTGGAAATCCAGCCAAGTCAGTCGTTGTCTGCAATGGTATGAAAAGCTGCACTGCAGCTGATTAACTGAGAGCCGAGTTGAGTAGAATGACGAGACTAGCAGGCTGCCAGGTGGAAAATTATGTTTCTCCTCCAGACAAAAAGGAGGCAAAGGAAGGCCAAAAAGAGGCTACGGAATGTGATTGGACAGTTGGAGAAGAAGAAATTCTTGGATGAAGGTGGCCTTGGCATTTCGAAAAGCATCCAAGGTTCTTCATGAAAAGGGTCATATCTCAAGGGCAGAATGAGGCACTCCCCAAGAGATATGAGCCAGAATGAAGGGCATTTGCTTTGACGCTCCATTTTTATTCGCCAAAAGCTTATCGCTTTGTTCGAGAGCATTTCAATACCTGCTTGCCACACCCAAGGACCATATGCAAATGGTGCAATACCGTAGATGAAAAGCTCGGCATTAGTTAAGAGGCAACGAATGCCTTGAAATTCAGGGTGAATAATACCAAGCATGCCATTTATTGCAACTTGGTGATCGACGAAATGGCAATAAGGCAGCATGTTGAATAAGATGACAGGAAATCCCACGGCTATGTTGAATTTAGGCTGGAAATGGAGTGCCATGCGCTAAGGATGTTTGTTGTCTTGGCTGTAGGCATCAATGACACATGGAAGCTTTCATTGGCATACTACTTTGCCAGCGGTGTGTCTGGGGAGTAGCGGGCCTACATCATCACCCAAGTTCTTCAGGTTATTCATGGAACTAGAATACTTGTTTATTCATTGACTTTTGATGGGGCAGCATCAAATATGTCAATTGCTAACATTTTAGGATATAACCTCTCCCCTCCGAGCATTACCTCTCACTTTCCACATCCAATCACCGGTGACCCTGTCCATGTGTTTCTGGACCCTTCGCACATGCTGAAGTTGGTCCGAAATAGTATGGGGGCATATGGGTTTTAAAAGATGGAGAGGGCGATGTAATTTATTGGGGGGTCTCTGGAGGCTTTGAATGAGCTGCAGCAGATGGAGGGACATCACCTGGCGAACAAGTTGAGGGATGCCCACATGGAATGGAGGCGGCAGAAGATGAAGTTGAAGTTGGCAGCTCAGGTGTTGAGTGATTCAGTGGCTGATGTATTGTCTGTTTGCTCACGCCTGAAGTTGGCAGAATTTCAAGGCTCCGACACTTTGTGCATCTTTCTCAAAATGTTTAAAGGTCTGTTCGATGTTCTCTATTCAAGCCAAATTCTTCAAAAGGGATGGAAGAAGCCTATTCACCCAAGCAATTTGGAGGAGGTGAAGGGTTTCCTAAAAGAGGCGACAATATACATATTCAATCTAAAAGATTCTGATGGAAACCCTTTGGTTTCTTCTTCCCGAAGAACCGGATGCATTGGTTTCCTTGCCTGTATATCCAGTGTTACCAGCCTGAGTGATTTTCTGTCGAGGCAGGCCACCAACGGCATTCAATTTCTGCCTACCTACAGGCTGAGTCAGGACCTCTTGAGTTGTTCTTCTCAACCGTAAGGTCGCAAGGGGGATTCACCCATAATCCCACAGCTAGGCAGTTGCAGGATGCATTCAAAAAAATTCTATTCATTGCCAAGTAGTGATCAGTGAGAGAGGCAACTGTGAGCCACAGCATGACATACCCATCCTAAGTGTCAGTCAGCAGTGGTATGAATTTTGCTTCTGTTGAGGCAATAAATAGTACAACAGGTGAGGTAGATCTGGATATCAATGACCCTACACCTTTAGGTCATTCTTACTTCCTTATGCCTAATCCATTGGAGCTAACGGAAATGACGGCAGACATTGTTGGCTACGTATCTGGATTTGTGGCTCGCAAATTGCAACAAAAAATTTAGTGCTCCACTAGCAAAGGGGCTCTGGTTAATGAGAGATTTGGAAGTCAACTCATATCAATAAAATATAAAGGTAGCCTCACAAAACCCTCCGAAGATGTCATTAAGATTTGCAAGGTGTGCGACAAAATTGTAAGGCTCACTGTGAGAACAACTGTCCCAAACATGTTAAACATGGTTGGCATTTCACTGAAGGCATTGCGTGATAACAATATTTTCCACAGCTATTGGAGCATTCTTTTAATCTGACTCCTGATGAAAACCATCAACTACACCTAATAAGGGCAGTGTCGATGAGCTACATAAAAATTCAGCTGTTCTACAATGGCAAGTTCATTAGTGCACAGCTACAGAAACAAAGTGAGGCAAGTCCTGACAAAGCTAATACAGTTTAAGGGGCAGTAAAATTCTTGGACCAATGTACACAGTGTTTTGTGACTCCTTACTAAATTGACACTCAGTCGGCCTCCTCCGTGCATTAATTTTTTATGTCGATGGACTCTTCAGTGTGCCAACACTTTGACCATGGTTTAGTTGGTGCTCAGTCTGCCTCCCCTGTGCATCAATTATTTTGTCGATGGACTCTTAATGGAGCTGATACTTTGACCATTGTATTCAGTGTTTAGTGCCCCCTTACTTAATTGGTGCTCAGTCTGCCTCCCCTTATGCATCAATTTTTTTGTCGATGGACTCTCAAGTGAGCTGACACTTTGACCATTGTTTGACTCTTGGTAGGTTTAATTATTAATGTGATATTATTCGCAGCTATTCTGAGATTACTGTTTTAACGTTACTTTTATTTTCAGAAATGTTTTGTATTCATTCTGCTCGGTGTGATGCGGCGTTCGATGTTGTACCGGATGAATATGTACGGCATGTTCCACGACGAAGTTGAATGAAGTGTTACTGGTTTTCATCTTTTTGATGGGGGTCAGTGACTGGAGGGTGACTTAATATCTACTTGAAGTCTAAGATGAAGTGTATTGTGGATTTGAAATGACTTCTTCATAATTGAGGGCATTCTTTTTCTATCAGTATGTTTATTTCTCTTTAGATTATATTGGCATCCACTCTGAGAATCCTGTTTAAGAGTTACTTTCTTTTCAGTGTTTTTTGTATTCATTCTGCTAGGTGTGATCTTCGTTGGATGTTGTTCCCGAGGAATGTTTATGGCATGTTCCACGATGATGTTGAATGTGATATAAACTGTATTGTGGGTTTAATAAGAAGGAAGCGACGTTTAGAATCGCAATACAAGGAGGGATGTTTTGGAAAGAATAAAAGATTTACTTGAGGTATCGAGGCCGAATTGTTCAGGACAACTTTGTGGAGGGCATTCAATCCGAGCGAGCGAGCAGCTGGAGAAATGACTAATATGAAATAACGATTTTACGTATGAAACACTACAGCTGCCTGTTTAGATCACTATTATCATATGATAAGGACCTTATTTTAGCAACTGCTAGATTAGGATAAAAAATGGGATTGCAATGCACGTTTACAGCACTATTCGTAACATCTTTTCAACTACAATGTCCATCATTTATTAATAACATTTTCCTCGCGGGAATAAACTGCCTCACGTTTGTATCCTGGCGTTTTATTCTGCCCTCAACCTTGCTGATATGGGGCATGAAAACATCCTCACTTATCGTCAATTAATATCGATAATATGAGGGAACATCGGCGACCAACTCCATCTCCAACATGTTCAAAACGCTTACTCTTACGCTTTCATACCCCCTTTCCAGCCAAGGCCAAGTTCAGCATTCCTTCTGTTTTATTTTTTCGCCTCTTTAATGTTAAAGAGGCTTGTTCAGACAAGTTCGACTGCTAAAAAAGACAATATCCTTCACTTTCACAAGCTTCCAAATTTGTTTACATGAATATAGTCTTTCGTTTGATTTTGGTCCAAATGAGATGCATCGTTGGACACCCCGTCCCGTTGCATACAAATTTTTGCATCATAAATTTTGGTCCAAATATTTTGATGCAAATTTGACCGTGGGACACCGGCTTAACACATTATCGCATACATTGCTGTCACTTGCCTTGGAATATATCAAAAGCTTGCACTTTTGCAAATTTGACAAAACAAGTCAAAATTGAATTTCCCAAAATACTTATGTTTCTTTTGCAAAGAAACACAATTTTCATCTATGTCCAAATAACTTACATGCTTGGAAAGTTCCTCAGCGGAGACCTCCTTCCCATCCAGTGGGCACTTTACCCCAACGAAGTATCCTTCATCACCTAACTCTATTGCATCAGGTGAGGAAGCAAACCAGGGTGAGCATCTACTATTAACTAGCCCACATTTGAATGAGGAAACCCCAAATTCCGTCTCAAAAGCCGCAACGGCATATTTATCATTATTTTGCCGATATCTGGTGGCATGGTTCCCACTAAAGTGGGAGAAAACATTCCTAGAGAGAACTGAGAACCATCTGCCAAGGATAGCTTTCCTTTCCTCCTAGGGAACGGGCTCTACTTCTCGCCTATTTGGGCTCTAAGTGGATGTGGCAGTGATGTGCGCGACTTCCTGCACTCGTCGGCGCTTTTAGCCGGCTATTTGGTGATCGGCCAATCCCGTAGCTGAGATTGGTCGACGGTAGATGTCCCAAAAGGTGGGGGTTTCTGTGGCATGCGGGCTGTGCGCCACATGGCGCACCAGTCAGCTGTAGAGTTGAGAAATGATTAGAGGCGTTGTGCTGCACTGTTTTCGGAGAAGGATCTGCAAATGATGCCCGTATCTTCTGCATATAGACTGACGGCTGAGTTTTAGTCCGGGCTGCGTGGAAAGTCGGCGGTGTAAAGGGAGCAGATGTGGTGTGCGAGGACTGAGCCTTATGGGGCGCCGGCTTGGATGTGGCGGACTGAAAATATTTCGTCTCTCCAGGAGACGTGGAAGACAATTTCTTTCCTCCACCGAAAAGATCCCGTCCGGAAACGGGCGGAGGAGAAGTTAAATCATCCGCTTGTCGGAAATATTTGTTAATGAAATGAGCAAATGATGGCGACACCCTAACCCAGGCGTCTCCTTTCTTAATAAGACGTGTGTTATCTGCAGCAGTTACCGGCGAATTGGAAGCGGCGAAGGATTAAGATATGGCACACTATTATTAAAAACAGCAAATGATCAGCAAAGTGAAAAGTTATTAAAAATGGAAAAAATAAATGAAATCCCTATCAAGATCTAGGTGCACCGCACCCTAAATACCTGCCGGGGAGTAATAACCCATTACCTTCTCTACGTCTCTGAAGACAAGATAAATAGAGAGATGGCGTCCCAGGGCGTAATTGACTGTCGCCGATTAAAGACGAAGAGGAACGGTGAGCTGGTTAACAGCACGTCCGTAATCCTTACTTTCTCTCGAGATAATCTCCCCGACAAGGTCTTCGCGGGGTATGAATCGGTTTCCGTCCGCCCATTCATTCCCAGTCCCACGCGGAGCTTTCAATGCCAGCGTTTCGGCCACATCGCTACTAGATGTGAGGGCAAGGCCACCTGCCAGCGCTGTGGCAAAGAAAAGCACGACGGTGACGCGTGCACCTCAGAGCCAAAGACCGTTGAAAAGCTGCCGTATAATGAAGCTCGGAAAAAATACAGAACACTTATCGCGCCTACATTCTCGCACTCGGTTGCTGCCGTTGTAGATAATGAGAAGAAAAATGATTCAAAAGCGAAAGAGAAATAGAAGGAAGAATTGACACCTAAGAATGTCAAACAAGCCAAGCCGGATAAGGCTACTAAGCCGGCAACTAATACGACCACACCGAAGGAAAAAAACGACGCTATTCAGGGGTTTTCAAAGATGAACCCAACCCCAACCACCTCCGGGGCCACGCAGAGCAGACGTGGAAAGTCTCTGTCCCCGGGTCCATCTGGTTCGCCTACACGTAGCCAACCAGATTCTATGGAAGAAGACGAATATATTTCCGAGTCAGAAATTATTCGGGCGAAAGCCAAGTAGAGAAGACGCATTAAGCGTTGACTCTGGCAGTCTTAAATCTATATATCTATTTATTTAAACTTTTTATTATTTTTAAATGGCTGTTTCATACAGTGGAACTGTAAGGGTTTTTATCGGCATAAGGAGGAGCTCGAAATTTTAATCAGAGATTTTAACCCGTTCTGTATATGTTTGCAGGAAACGCGTTTTAAGGACACGGACAAGGGATATTTAAAGCATTTTAACGCTTTTAGAATGGACGATACTAGTGGCCAACGAGCCCATGGTGGAGTGGCGCTTTTGGTTCGGGAGGCACTTTACACCTCCCGAATAAATCTTAACACACCGTTTCAAGCTGTAGCGGTGACGGTGGTCCTTTGACGGTGTCGCTGACGGTGGTCCCGAGGCCATTACGGTGTGCAACGTTTATCTGTCGGAGGGTGCACCCGTCACCCGTTTTAATCTAGAATCCCTTGTTCACCAGCTGCCTCAGCCTTTTATTTTACATGGAGATTTTAATGCTCACGATCGTCTATGGTGAAGCACCCCGGGACAGTGCAACCGAAGGGGACGCATTTTATCAAGTTTTATATGTGATTTTAACCTATTGTTACTCAATAATGGCGAGAAAACCCGTTTTAACTCTTTTTGCGGCGATTTCTCCTCCATTGACTTGTGCATTTTATCGACTAGTTTGGTCAATAAACTCACACTCTCTTTGCATAAGGACCTTAGTAGGAGCGATCACGTTCCCCTTTTAATCAAAAGGTAGCAAACTTTTAACCCCGATTTAATTAGACCAGGCCGTTGGACTGTCCGGAAAGCCGGTTGGCATTGTTTTAACTCAAATGTTAACAACGTGTGAGATAAAAAAACCACTGTGTTACAAACGTAAGTCTTTTGACGCCCAGCATAATTCAAGCCGCCGAAATTAGCATACCACGATCTCGAAGCATCCTTCCAAGAAATGCGGTGCCATGGTGGAATGAAACCTGCTCAGAAGCCATTAAAAAACGTAAGAAAGCTCTGCGAATTTTCGACAAGTATCCAACAGCAAATAATATCTCCGGTTTTCGGCGACAGAGCGAAAGCGCGTCAGGCGATAAGGACGTAAAGGGGACTTCTTGGATGAATTTTATATCCGACGTCAACCTTAGAACTTTAGAAGGTGAGGAGCATATCGGGTAGCAGCCAGCATCTCTGTATATCCTTCCTAGAAGTCAATGGAAAAGAAATCACTTCTCCATCTGCGATAGGGAACGTATTCGGCCAATTACTCGTCAAATTGAGCGGCGACGAATGCTATGAAGCTTCTTTTACTATCCTCAAGAAACGGCTCGAGAGCGTTCCCATTTCTTTTAACGAGCCTAACCCGACGGTAGATCACAACATCCCATTTACAATTTGGGAGCTGAAATCACCCATTCATGACTCCCACGACACGTCCCCAGGACCCGACGAGATCCACAATGCATTCCTCCGAAATCTATCTGTAACGGCGTTGCTGGAAGTCCTTGATACTTATAATCAGCTCTGGTCCGATGTTGATTTTCCTTTGTCCTGGCTGGAGTCCGTCATTGTTTCCATTCCAAAACATGGAAAAGACCGAGCTGACCCGAATTCTTACCGGCCGATTTCTTTCACCAGCTGTCTGTGCAAGTTAATGAAGAGAATGTTGAATCAACGTCTCATTTGGTGGCTGGATCGCCGAAAACTTATCTGCTGCATACAATGCGGATTCAGACGGAGCCGTTCCACCATGGACCACTTGGTTAGACTTGAAAATTTCATCCAAGAAGCCTTCCTGCTCCGCCAACACGTAGTCGGTGTCTTCTTGACATGGAGAAGGCTTACGACCGGGTCTGGCGACGTAAGATTTTACGCGTATTACGCGAGTGGGGTATTAGAGGCAATTTGCCCATTATTATACAAAAAATTTTAACTAACAGTGTTTTTAAAGTGAGGACGGGACAGATTTTATCAAATTTTTACCCTCTTGACAACGGGGTTCCCCAAGGCTCCGTCTTGAGCGTGACGCTGCTCGCTATTGCGATCAACGCCATAGGTAACTGCATCCAGGAGCCAGTGATAGGGTCACTGTTTGTGGATGATCTTGCGATCTTCTGTAGGTATTCCAGGGTCGTGAACGCATCGCGGATGGCGCAGCTCACTATTGATAAACTTCACAAGTGGACCCAAAATAACGGCTTTATTTTCTCGTCGGAGAAAACCAAGTGCGTTCACTTTTCTCGCACTCGGGGCATCCATGTAAATCCCACGTTACATCTTGGCGGAAGAAACCTCCCATTTGTGGAATCAGTCCGTTTCCTAGGGATGACCCTTGACCACAAACTGAACTGGAAGGAGCTTATTAATTATTTTAAGGTGAACTGTTAGAAGTCTTTGAACGTTTTAAAGTTTTTAAGCCATGCATCTTGGGTAGCAGATCGCACCAACTTAATTTTACTTTACCGCACACTGGTGCGGTCGAAATTAGACTACGGCTCATTTGTGTATGCGTCCGCTCATGAGACATATTTGAAAGAACTAAATTCAGTGCACAACGCAGCACTGCGACTATGCACTGGGGCGTTTAGGACCAGCCCGATCCCTAGTATCTATTCTGATGCAGGTGAGCTGCCTCTATGCTACCGTAGGACCTATCTGCTTTGTAGCTATATTTCTAAAATTTTAGCCATTACGTGTCATCCATGTTATAGTTTACTTTTTAAACCCCATTTTATAAATGTTTTTAACCGAAGGACCAGTAAGTATTAGTTTTAACGATTTTATTCACAGGTGCGATTTCACGCTGCCCGAAGTGTATGCTGTTTCCTTCTCGGAACACCCCCCTTAGATCACTCTGACTCCGGTGGTAAATATTCTTTTACGATCTCGACCGAAGTCTTCCACAACTCCCTCGGAGTACCAGTGTCTGTTTGATATGTTCCGATGGAATAATCACCCCAACCTTACCCCGGTTTACACTGATGGTTCAATACATAACTCTGCTTGTGCATGTGCAGTGTTCCCCCCTCTCCACGGGAACATCAGAGCGAAGCTACACCCGATGTGTAGTGTTTACACGGTGGAGCATTATGCTATAAGGACAGCTCTAGAAGCCCTAGGTGACGACGATGTCTCCTTCGTCATATGCACTGACTCCCTGAGCTCGCTACAAGCCATCTCTGGCTTCTCACCCGTGCACCCGATCGTACAAGAAATACACTCCCTGCTGCTGACCCTCACGAGAAAGGGTTTTAATATCAGTTTTCTGTGGATACCGGGACATGAGGGGATAGCCGGGAATGAGAAAGCAGATGCTATGGCCAAGGATGCACTGAGTGACGAATAGTTTGCCTCAACACTGGTTCCCTACGATGACCTAAGAGCATCACTAAGAAATGTGGTATTGGAACAATGGAGGGAGTCGTGGAGGACTCTGAACAATAACAAGCTCCGTGTCATCAAGGACGTAATAGCAGCGTGGCCCTCCTCTTCTTGTAGTAATCGGAGAGAGGAGGTAGTACTCACACGTGCCCTTTCATCCATGCGTATCTCTTTACTGAAGAGAAATAACCTCCCCAATGTGATGATTGTAGGTGCCTGTTAAATATTAAACATATCCTGATAGATTGTGTTAAGTACCACGACGCGCGAAGATGGATTCATCTAGGGGGAGACCTAGAAGCCCTTTTAGGAGACCACCCTACCAACTTAAACTATACACTTCAGTTCATCAATGAAATAAACATTTTTAATAAAATCTAATTATGCTTGCTCTTTGTACCAAGACACCGTATGCAGTGGCTCTCTTTCTACATAAGTTTTGGAAATAAATGAAGCAGTAGTGGTGCGAAATGACCTAGCCGTCGATGCACCCTAAATTTAAATACTACTACTACTTCTTCTACGCTTTGTCTGCCGTTCCACGACATGTTCGCCTACCAGAAACCTTTTACTGGGAATGGTTTTTGCCCTACACCTGATAGCCGCTTAGCTGTGGGTTTTAACTTCCTATTGGGCCTAAGTTTATTCACCATTTCCGATCCCATAATGTTACATCGGCTCCCGTGTCTAATTTGTATCACACTTCTTTTCCATCCATGTTAATCGTAATCCACCATGTCTCTGTTCCTGATTCAACTCTAACCATGAAGTATGTGTCGTCTTCTTCCTCTTTCACTGTTTCTACCCTTCTCTTTTGGTGACATGCCCTTTCCCAGTGACCCTTTTTATTGTATTATGGCAGACGTTGCACTCAGAATTTTTCGCTGGACACGCCAAAACTTCATGTTGAGGCACTCTACTGCATCTGTCACACGGTTTTGGTGCTTGCTTATTTCCTTGACGCATTTTCTTATTCATGGATTGCTTATGTTGATGCACCGCCTTCGCCTCAAATCGGGACAATTCTTGTGGACTCCTGCCGTTCGTCCCTCTCCGAACCGTCTGCTGTTGTTGGCGTATTTCCTCCACAGTCCACGCTTTTCTCATTGCTTTTCCTAGTGATAATTCGGGATCCATCTGTAATGTCTGCGATAGCTGTTCGAAGCTTACTCTCGCTACGATGCGATCTCTAATTAATTCTTCTTCCAAAGTACCAAATTCACAATACTGCACCAGACGATACAGCTGTGCAATGAAGGCGTCTATCATCTTGTCTTCTCCTTATAGTCTTTTATTAAACTTTGCCCTCATCCCCGCACGGGGGGAAGAGGGTGACCTCTTCCTTTGGGGAGCCGCGCCCCCACGGACCCGAGCCCACCGAGGAGGCTACCTCGTTAATAAACCCCGTCGCTCGCTCGGATAGTGTCCAGACAGCATGTGACTCTACTACTCTGAGTAGCCGTAACATCTGGCGTCCAGATTCACCCACGTGTTTGCCGTCCGTGGAGACCCGTACATGGGGGAGAAAGGGATCCTGGTGGGTGAGTTCTCCGGCACCCAGCTGGGCGTCGGAAACCCGGTATGGACTGGAGTTCAATACCCCTGGATTCCCCGCAAAACGGGCGGCCGAGAAGAGCCCAACTCGGTCAATCGGCTCCTGGCGGCTGGGGAGCTTGGCGACTCCTCTCGAGCGTACGCCAGGACGGGTTAGTGCTGGAGATATGGGGGTCTCCGTAGGGCGGCTGAAGGCGTTTGGGTTCGGAGGGCCACCGCGCTGGAGGTTCTAACCCGAAAGAGACCCGCTATCGAAGGTTCCTATATCCCTTGGGTAGCCCTGACGTCCATTCCGGCTTGCGGGTGGCGTCCCAAATGTGTGGCTCCATGGTGGGTGGGGAGCCCAGGGGATGAATAAAGGGTTAGTCTATGGATCACAATTTATCTCCTTTTCCAAAAAGATCCCGTCCGGAAACGGGCGGGGGAGAAATGAAGAACAACAAATTCTGGATAATGAAATGCCAGAAGGAAGGGGAAACGCTGAAAAAAGTGTACCCCTTCTTAATCCGTAAGGTGTTATCTGCAGCAGTACCGGGAGACATAAAGTCTGCAAAGAAGTTACGGACGGGACCCTATTAATTGAAACATCGAACAAGGCGCAAAGCGAGAAGATCCTTAAAATGAAGCTGTTGAATGATATCCCAGTGACAGTGGAGGTCCACCGACCCCTGAACACTTGTCGGGGCGTAATTAGTCACTACGATCTACTATATGTGGAAGTCGACGAAATAAAGCATGAGATGGCATCTCAGGGAGTGAGCGATGTTCGTCGACTGACCACAAAACGGAACGGAGAAATTACAAATACCACATCCGTGGTGCTTACGTTTTCGTGCAACCGGCTCCCCGACAAGGTGTTCATAGGATATGAATTAGTTCCCGTGCGACCAGTCATACCAGCCCCGATGCGCTGCTTCCAGTGCCAACGCTTCGGTCACATCGCAACGCGATGTGAGGGCAAGGGCACCTGCCCACGCTGCGGCCAGGATGCACACTAGGGCGGATCGGAAAAATCGATTTTTTTCAAATCCATCTGGCCCAATGAAAAAAAGTTGTGGGACCGATTAAAAATAAGGCCTGAAAATTTTGAGACCTCTAGGTGAACCCCTGACCCTCTCTCAAATGCAATTTAGGGGGGGATGGTCGAAATTCGAAAAATATGGTATTTTATGGTCATTTCCTATAGATTTTGCCCAGTTACTGCCCTTCAGGGCAAAAATGACACCGACATAAGAAATACAGATTGGAAAGCAGATAATTGAGTAATTCTTTCGTGATTGTTCCTCCACAGGCGATGCTGAAATATTAAATATTAGTTAGACTAACGAATAAAGGCACACTTGGAGTAAATTTTGGTGCATTTGGCGCTTGGGAGAGGCTTGCTGGGAGGGCACGCGAGCGGCTTTCGCACAAAATCCATATAATCACATTTGTCGGACAATGCCGAAATTGGAGCGCATATCCGAAGTTCGCACACCTTTATAGCCACGTGAGAGGCCTTTTCATGGACCGTAGGCTCCTTTCCTGCGTTCTCGGATCTAAAACTATTTCATCACTTCTCTAAAAGTTGGTAACATCGATTTGTTTAACCCCGACGGGGCGCCTAATAAGGGACAAGTCGTTTCACTAAGCTTCCTTTATTACCTTCTACCATCTTCCGATTTATATTATCAAAGATAAACGACCTCCTAGCAGCATACGCGGGATGAATTTTGCTGTATTGGAGGCGTGGGAGGGGTAGAAGCGAGCGGGGAGGGGACGGGATGGGCCTGCGGCTCTTGTATCCGCGACGCTGCGTGGGCGTTGGAATATTTTCTTCGCGGACGCGGACTCAAATTAGGCATTTTGTGGCTAAACGGTGGCAGATACATCAAAATGCACGAAATTTTTGTCCTAAAGGACAGTAACTCGGCAAAATACCATATTTTTCGAATTTCGACCATCCCCCCCTAAATTGTATTTGAGCGAGGGTCAGGGGTTCACCTAGAGGTCTCAAAATTTTCAGGCCTTATTTTTGATCGGTCCCACAACTTTTTTTCGTTGGGCCAGATGGATTTGAAAAAAATAGATTTTTCCGATCCGCCCTCATGCACACGGTGACTCCAGCTGTTCCAAGGGTCCGCAATGTGTGATCTGCTAGGGTGCACACCCCGCTTACTCCCGCAAATGTACAACAATGATAGAAGAGCGTAAAATAATGGAAATAAAGACAACAGAGAAAATAACATATTTCGACGCTAGAAAGAAGTACAGGGCTATTTCATCTCAAATCAGGCAGATAGAGCAATATCATGTCAGGTGACCATCACCGATTTCTCTGAAAGTTATATATGTGAAAGCAGTATCCCTATGATGAATAATGATCTGCTTAATATGCCTCTCCTCCCGCGTCCGGCTGGCGTCCGCCTTCTATACGCTCGGTCGTTGGATACCTGGAATGAGAAGAGAGGGAGGAAAACTTCCCAGGGAAGGAAGGGAAAAACCCAAGAGAGGGAAGGAAAGAGGGAACGGGATGGGTTCCTCTACACTCCTGTGCCTACCCCAACACTTAGTGGCTTGCAATGGGTATTATGGCTGCTGTTTTTGTGAGCATCCGAGAGAGAGAGTGGCGACTCAGAAAGGTCATGTAATTGTTTGCAATTACTTGGGAGGCGGTGCACCTTTGAGAGATGGTGGAACTATGCTGAAACAAGCAAAAGCTGCTGCTGAGAAGAAAAGTAGTGTGAAAGGAGTGTTGGGCCTGAACAAGATTTAAGCATGGATAAGGTGAATGAAATCAACATTTTAAGGAAACTATAACAGCTCTTTTTTAGTTTTTAAAATGATATGCTTGAAAAAATATTATTTTCCTTAGAGACATTGACGATTTTTGCTTCCAGGGGGGGGGCAGCTGCCCCCTCCTGCCCCTCGCTGGTTACGCCCATGAATTAATTACTTTATAAATGCGTTCAGGCTCTTGTGCCAATATTTGAGATACCTACGTGTCCCTGCCTAGATTGTTAGTGTAGTAGTGTACTCTTAGGGTGGTGCCCCTTTCACAGTCAGCGAGTTGGTACCCCTGAATGATTCTTATTTCCGCTTGGCCCCGAAAGTGTTGTTGGTAAAATGATCATATTTGTAATGGTGTCCGTCAAAATTGATAATTGTGCCGGGGGTATCTCTAAAATTCTGCTCCACCATTCTTTGAAATATCTCAGGGGCACAAGCTATGCCATAGGGCATTCTCAAGTATTTAAAGGTACCAAAGCGGCTAGAGAAGCTACATTTGAGGGATGACTCTTCATCTGATTTAACTTGGTGGAAACCTTCTTTCAAATCAAATACAGAGAAATATAACAAATCCTAAGGAAAAGTCATGAGTCAGGGAAAGATATAATAATATATATTTATTCCACATTATGGTACATGAAATTTTAATAGGTTACTCAAGCATTAGTTTTTACAAAGGTGGAATATAGGCACCCCTGTGGTAAGAACCAGTGTTGGGGTTGCCATCTCATAAATTATACATACAGCTGGCTGGTGCGGCCAAAAACAAAAGAATATACCGCAAGTAATGAGTCAACGTACGCTTTTCTTTAACGTCTGTTCCTTTGAGAAAATTATGAAAAATTGAAACATAAAAATAAATGAAAAGAAATACATTAATTACCATGATACATAGAAATATTTCATATACTGTACAGAAATCAGACTAATAACATACAATTTAAAAAATAATGTGCAAAGATAGTATTTACAAGTACACTTCAATATTGTCTATAGAGAACAACCATATTTTTAATTCACGTAAAAACAGCGTGAAGGACTTTATTGATGTGATACGAAATGGTAGGAGGTTAAACATCTTAGAAGCACAATATAAATAAAATCTTCTGAAAGCTTCATTATTCGGTTGTGGAATAGGTACTCTTTTCCGTGACCTCAAGCCATGATAGGGAATATTTACATAGCCAGTGACATTTCCTCCTCTGATATAAAACATGCGTAGGACTCTATAAACATATAAATATATAAGGGGTAAAATACCCAGTAATTTAAGTAATGGGTAAGAAGCGTCGTCTCTTTTTCCCCCATTATCATTCTTATTATTTTCTTTTGTGACACTAAAACTGGATTTAGATTCGAGATATATGTTCCTCCCCAACAACAAAGACCATACTGCAGTTTGGAATTTAATTAGTGAGTAGTATACCTTTTTAGTACAGGTAAATTACAAATCTGTCTTAAGTAATAGAATTTCCTAAGTGCTGTATTCATGTAATTTTTTAAAATTTGTAAATGATTTTTCCAATTTAAATTCTCATCACTAACAAGACCCAAATACTTTATATTACTAACCTGATCAATTTGAACGCAGTTTCTACACATGTAATCTTTAAATGGAAGGCAACTGGCACACTTATAATACAAACAACCAATAGAATCTTTTCTATCTCTTAAGCTGAATCGAATAAATTTAGTTTTTCACTCAGCGTAAGTTTATTAACAGAAAACCAATACTTTAGCTTGCCTTAGTCGCTTTGCATATGTTCTTGTTCAGGTTTCTTAGGTTAACAATTGAGTAAAAACTTAATAGATTTAATAATTAGGCTTTATTGCCAACAAAGAAATACATTACGGCACTTCACACCATGGCCCCCTGGGCCCATGGTAACACACAGGCTCACATACCAACTTACTCGCTCAGAGTGACTGCGAGAGACTGGCTCTCCCGCCAACTATCATATGTACATGCGGTACATGCGCTCACCAACGTGCGCATGCGCAGCAACAGTTCTGCGCAATATAAATGTACCACATATACCCAACACACCTCCTTACATTTATATTGCACTTACACTAATTCAAACCCAACACATTTCGAAAACTTTCAAACTTTTGACGACACAAGGACTTAGTTAATACATCAGCAACATTATCCTCTGAATTTACCTTGACAATATCAATCATACCTTCCCTAACGCATTCATGCACTTAATGGTAGTGTACCTCAATATGCTTTGAATTTTTAGTAAAATTACCATACTTTGCAATATCAATTGCACCTGAATTATCTTCATAAACCTTCATTGGCTTTATTAATTGTTAATCAAATGTACTCAATAATTCTTTTATAAATTTAAATTCACTTACTGCTTCTGACAAAGCCACATGCTCTGCAAAAGTTGAAGCTTTCGTCACAGACTTTTGCTTTTTCGATTTCCAATACATAACATTCCCAAATAATCTTATAACATAACCTGTTGTGGATTTCCTATCCAAATAATCACCTGCCCAATCAGCATCAACATAACAATCAATAATATTTACACAATCATTCATTTTGTAACTTAATTTCAATCCTTTGTTAAAATTAAATATTTCAAAATTCTTAAAGCATACTTAAAATGCGTTTCATTATAACAATTTTGATATCTACTTAAGTAATTGACGCTGAAACTTATGTCAGGCCTTGTAGCTGAACTTATATATATCTCAGGGAAAAATTTTTGCTTTGCAACTGCTTTGGAACCCTTTTGAAACTGCTTTGGAACACCAAAATCTGCATTGGAACTGGTGTGAAACTCATTTTCACTCATTTGTACAAAAAATTAGAAATATGAAGACGTTTGTAACTCATTTGTGATCCCCTTTGGAACTCCTTTGTACAGTGTGTGTTCGTTTGGAACTGCTTTCTACTAATTTGGAACTACTTTTGAACGATTCGGCAGGATTTCCAGACGTCATCATTCGTATTGTAACTGCTGTGTACGGAGAAAATTCATTTGGAACTCCCTTTGAACGAGATGACAGGATTTCCGGGCGTCATCATTCGTATTGTAACTGTTGTGTACTGAGAAGATTCATGTATAACGGCTTTCCATACGTTTGTAATTCTTTGTGACCAAATCCATGCGATTTATATACGTCATCATTTGTTTTGGAACTGTCTTCTACGCGCCAACATACCATGGCCAGGTTCAGTCTGATACGTTTGGTCGAGAAAACGAAAATTCTTTAATATATGCAATAAAAATGCATTAGTGGTTTAATAAGAAATAATCGCAGGTCAGTTAATAGAAACGGAACTCCCAAATAATCACTCGAATTAGTTTAAAAATTATTCTATTTTCCTTGTGGCTAAAATCGTATTTTTGGGTCCGATTAGAAATGCGACAAGATTATATTCACTACGTACCGAGAATTTTGGTTGCGTATAATAAAGGTATTCAATAACAAATTCATAGCGCTCGCGTTTTTTTGCGTTTCCAAGTATATTATTATCGTAAAAATTCAATGTCTATACTTTCAAAGTATACTTCGCAATTATAAATATTGCGAATTTTACGGCATATTTGCAACCTTTTCTTTCATTGCTTTCGTTCTTTGATATTACTGGAAAAGTAGTATTTTGCATAGATTAATATACATAAAACCATAGAGTAAGTATATAATATACTTACTCTATGATAAAACATACCGATGTATTGTCTTCGCGATCCCTTGGAAATGGTTTATGTCCATATTTGGATCCGTATTTAAGGGCTGAATTTTTTCGCCATGAATCCCTCCTTCGAAAATATATTTCAATGTCGAGGTTGACAAGTTCGATTACCCGGCAATGCCTTTTTTCGCATTTCCCATTGCATTTTCAGATATTTAACATGACGGTTTTCAAGAAAAAATATCCAGAAACGAAGGCATTTCACTCAAAAATGGACACTGAATGATCCACATCAACCACGTAAGATCGGAATTAAGCTCTCAATAAGGACTTTCTTGACCACCAAAGTGACTTACCCCTCACTCCGCAATTTGAAAATATGAAACTTGTGTTAAAATTGTCGAGCTTGAAGGTCTTTCGTTTATGACTAATGCTTTGCAAAACAATGGAGCTATTGCGAAATGGCGGCACTGCCGCACTTCAATTCGTAATATTCATCTTGCCTAAATATCCGAGACAGATTAAAATAAACTTCAAGAAAATTGAGTACGCCATCTTGAACTGCTACAAAGCAGGTGGGATGGTGTACAAATGAGTTCCAAATGGGTGTCCAACTGGTACAAATCAGTTTCAAAACGGATGAACGAGTGGTACAAACGAGTTCCAAATTTAAATCCAAATGAGTACCATAGCAGTTTCCAATGGAAATCCAAGGCAGCTCAAAATATGTTACAAATGAGTTGATGACATGGTAGGACGCTATGACGTCATGAACTGCTGTGTACCGTGTTTCAATTCCACAGTAGTTAAAAAGCACATACAAATCAGTGGTACAAAGCAGATAGATGACAGTTCCAAATGACTTACACAGCAGAAATTTTTCCCTGAGTAATAAGGTACCAATTACATTTCTGAATTTAATGTTTTTGTCACAGATATCCGCCTTCTCAATTTTTAAGCTTACTTCCATTGGTGTATTGTACAATTTACTATTTTCTAAATTATATTTCTTAACCAATGATTCAATATACTTGGTTTGATTTAATTTCAATTCATGCTTGTGGGACTCATATTCAGTGGTAATCCCAAGATACACTTTAACTTTCCCAAGATCTTTCATTTTAAATTTTTCAGATAGTAAGTAAGACTTTAACTTTCTGTATTTCTTTCTCATGTCCACCACAAATTAATAAATCATCAACAAAAATTAATAAATAAATAGAATCTTTTCCATTTCTAAGAGAATATAAGCAGGAATCAATATTACTTCTTTTAAAACCTAAATTAGCAAAAATATCATCAAGGCTTTCATACCAAGCTCTTGGACTTTCTCTTAAACCATATAAAGCTTTGAACAATTTACATACTCTTTTTGTACCATCTTCATAGCCTTTTGGTTGTTTAACATAAACTTCAGAAATGACCTTGCCATTTAAAAAAGCAGTTTCCACATCCATTTGGTCAACTTCTAAACCCATCTGACAACAATATGACAAAAGAATTTTTAAAGTCTGCATTTTTGCTACGGGAGAATAAATATCATCAATTTCATCGGTTTGCTGGAAACCTCTCACAACTAATCTGGCCTTATAAGTATCATCGGTTTTTTTTGTATACACCCATTTAACATCTAAAACTATTTTAATATTTTTGACCAATTTCCAAGTGTTATTTTTAATTAAACAATCAATCTCTTTATTCATTGCCTTTTTCCATAATTTACTCTCGTTGGACTCAATCGCCTCCTCAAATGTATTTGGTACATCCGTTCTGCACATATTTACAAATATACCGCTATTGTACACATAATAATCATCAAGTTTCTCAGGAGGATTCCTGTCTCGTTGAGATCTACGAATTTCAGCTTCCCTCTTAGTTTCTGACTCTAATGATTCATTTTCAGAACTATCGTTAATTTCATCTTTCAAATCACTGTCTTCATTGTCCTCATGATCAGATTCATTCTCATTTAATCCAATACATACAACATTTTCTTCTACAATATCTACATGCCGCGCTACTATGACTGTACCATTTATTAGTACCCTGTATCCAACATTACTATAACCAATTAAAATACCCATACCTGCCTTTTTATCCCATTTTGAAGATCTTTTCTGTTCTGGAACTCTAACAAAAACAGTACTTCCGTACAAACGTTAATTAGAAACATCTGGTTTCTTACCGAAAAATATCTCATAGGGAGTTTTTCTTTCAATAGTATTGGCTAATGTACGATTTTTCAAATACGTTGCAGTAAATATAATTTCTGGCCAATACCTTTTGTGCACATTTGCTTCTGCTAACAAACAACGTGCCATATTCATTATGGTCCTGTTAAACCGTTCCGCTGTTCCATTCAGTTCATGTACATATGATGGACAATTGTTAATTACAATACCTCTCTCTCTGGTAAAATTATAAATGTCACCATTCAAATACTCCTTCCCGTTATCACATCTCAAAAATTTTACCCTTTTACCCGTAAGATTTTCACATTCATTCACAAATTCAACAAGACAATCAAAAACTTCAGTTTATCGTATAAACTTTAGCAATTTTACTATAATCATCAATGAAAGAAACAAAATATTTTTCACCTTTAAGACCCGTGGTTTGGAAAGGTCCACAAATATCAGTATGAACAATTTCTAAAATATCTTTTGCTCTGTTCCTATTATTCTCAAATGGAACATTACTCATTTTGTTTTCAATACATAATTTACATTTCAAAAAGTCTGATTCAAGTTCACTCGGAATACCGCGGACGCGTCCAGCAACTGATTTTTCACCAAAGTATTTAAATATTTAAAATTTACATGTCCCAATAAACGATGCCATTTTTCCTTTAGAGTCATAGAATCAACACTTTTATTCGCAACATTTACCAAAGTTCCTGATTTTACTTTGCTTTTCATAATGTATAAACCATTCACTTCCAAAGCTACTGCTGTAACATTACCTTTAAAATCAATAATTTTGGTCATTTTACCTTTAGAAACAATTGTATTACCCACAGTTATTTTGCTGTAGCTAATCAGGTTTGATTGCATATCTTTAACATACAATACATTCTTCATATTAACTAAATTCTTCTTGCCAAATGCATCAATAGAACTTAACACATTTCCGATTTTTGTGGCTTTTAGAATTTCATTATTACCCAAATGAACATTTATGGGTTGCTTCAGAACAATACATTTATCAAAATATCTATCATCATTAATGATGTGGTCTGTACAGCCACTATCAAGAAGCCACTTTATCGCATTACGATCTACATTACTTATCTCAGTGTTATGCACCGCACGATGAGCAACCGTTGTAAGCTATGCGCTGTATTCTTCATTCTTCTGTCCTTGGTCTGCGCATGCTCCGTGCCATACTCCGCGCTGCCCGCAATGAAAGCTGCCACGCCCCCTTACGAAGCCTCTACTTCCGGGTCCTTGCCTGCATCGTGATGAACGCCATGTGCCTCTGCTACTTGTCATTTGTCCACTACTTCTGCAATCTCTTCGTATATGTCCCACTTCACCACATTGGAAGCATGTTCGCTCTTGCCTATTTCTATCCGCCGCGAATGCGTTGCTTTTCCTAGCCGAAGTCTCGTATTTTTGATTTTTCAACTCAGCCATTTGAATTTTATTCCTCACATAGTCAGCAGTTTGATCCTCTTCTTTTAACGTGTCAATTAAATCACCAATGTAACTGTACGAGTCAGGCAACGTGTTCAACATATAATTTAATTTTTCCTTCTCTGAAACACTCGCGCCAGCGGCTTTCAACTCATTTACCAATTTTTCAAAGTCACTGAAAAATTTCGCCGAGTCACTGTAATCTCTAAGTCTCAATCTTTCCAATTTATTTCTACACACAATTTGCAGTGCTGTTGACTCTTTCAGATATAAACTGTCGAACTTCTTAATTATATCGTACGCCGTCGTTTTATCACATACAAATTCCAATTGCTTATTTGAAAAGCGCCGTATATATAGTTCATCGCCTTTAAATCATTTTCATCCCAATCCTCTTTGTCCGAAGAAACTTTTCCTCTCATTATGACATTGTCACACTTTTTAAGTTTCAAAAGTAATGTCACACGTTTCTTCCCCATGCCGTATTCTTCTCCGTCAAACACCGGTATAACCAAATCACTGTACTTCGCCATTTTTCCGTCACTCGTACAATAACCAAGAAACCACCACGTTAACCACGGACTTCTGCTACCATGTTCAGGTTTCTTAGGTTAACAATTGAGTAAAAACTTAATAGATTTAATAATTAGGCTTTATTGCCAACAAAGAAATACATTACGGCACTTCACACCATGGCCCCCTGGGCCCATGGTAACACACAGGCTCACATACCAACTTACTCGCTCAGAGTGACTGCGAGAGACTGGCTCTCCCGCCAACTATCATATGTACATGCGGTACATGCGCTCACCAACGTGCGCATGCGCAGCAACAGTTCTGCGCAATATAAATGTACCACATATACCCAACAGTTCTTTAACAGTTGGCAGATCTTTTGCAGAGTAAGACAAGGCTGTGTCATCAGCAAAACAGGTAAGTTCCCCATTGAATAGTCCAGTACATAAATTGTTGACGTATACTAGGAATAGAATAGGTCCGAGTACTGAACCTTGTGGCACACCATACAGAATAGTTTCAGGTAAACTGTAGCAATCTTAAAATTTTACCAACTGCGTCCTTCCACTCAAGTAGCTACAAAACCAATTTAGAGCTACGCCTCATACTCCTGCTTCCCTTAGCCTACATAGCAAATATCATGATCCAGTGAACGGAAGGCCTTTTTGATGTCAACAAATATGCCTGAAACGCATGCTCCTTTATTTAGACCATTAAATAATTCAGAGCAAAATTTAAGCAGAGAGTCTTCATTAGATTTTCCTTCCACAAAACCAAATTGGTTTTTTTGACAAATAGCTATTTCTGGAAAAGAAACTTAGTGACCGTTTTTTGACAACCTTTTCTATGATTTTTGAAAAAACCGACAGCAAAGAAATATGTCTGTAATTATTTATATCAGTTCGACTGCCCTTTTTGGGAATTGGTATTACAACAGCAATTTTCATACCCTCGGGGAACTCACCCGAACTGAAACTCAGATTTATTATAAAGGATATTACAGGAGCTAATATTTCACTAACATATTTTAGAGTGAAGGCTGAACTCCATCAAATCCGGGAGTTTTATTTGTTTTAAGTTTTTTTATGACATTATTTACCTCAAAGGCAGTGGTTGGGTACACGAAAAAGGAGTCCTGAACGTGCTTAATTGGAAATGAACGACTGTATTGTGAGATACTATCTATAGTCTCCCTTGTATTTCTCAATTTCTTTCAAAACGCCAACAAAGAAGCTATTGAATTCGTTTGAAATATCTAGGGGGTTTGTCAAAAATATACCTGGCCTATCAGGTACACATATTTTTTCAGTTTCAGCCTTAGTACCACTCACACTAAGGACACTGTTGATCACTTGCCATTGCTTTTTTAAATAATTTTTATTTTTATTTAATTTAAGTAGTAGCTTTCTTTTCTGACAATAATCTCATGTCTAATTTTAGTAGATACAGCGCTGAAATATCTATGCAGTTTTTTGTCATCTGGCTTTTTTTTAAGTTTCTTATATAAAATTTTTCTCTGTGACAGCCGTTTACATAGACCAGTGGTCACCCAAGGTTGGATTGGTCTATATTTAACTCTACGAGTTGTCACAGAAGTACAATTTTCTATATTTTGTGTTAATTTCTTTAAAAAGATGTTGAAAGCTATAGTAACATCTAGTTGGTCATGTACAGTAGGCCAGCCGACACAACTTAATGACAATTTCAATTTGGGGTGATCTATTCTCTTAGTTTCTTGATTTTTTCGCGGATCTTTTTTTTGCGCTTTCTCAGAGTGAAAAATAGTAAGTGCGCATGTGGTTAGATCATGGTCACTTCGACCTGAGGAAATAACACTCGATTTAAATTTAACATTACTTTTACATCTTAGATATATGTGGTCAATACATGTTTGACTATTTCCAAAAGTTCTAGTTGGACTGCTTATTAATTTTTCCAATCCGTAACTTGACATAATCGTATTATACTTGTCTACGTTAGGTGTTTGTTTTAAAATACATAAATTCATGTCACCAGTGACAATCAAATTTTTTTCGGAACAAGCAGAAAGGACAAGATTCAGTTCTTCTAAAAAGTTATGTACACTGTTTGAGTGCAGGCGGTAGACTGCAACAACAGAAAGAGACATACTCCCAAGATCAATGGTTACCTTGATAGCATCAGCAGTTTGCATATCTACTGTACTCTTACTAGCATTGTAAATTTGGGATACGTAAATCGCTACACCGCCTGCTCTGTAGTCCTCATTGCACTTAACAAATTGGTTATACCCTTTAATATTATAAAAACAAGTTTCACAATCTTTCACCTAGATTTCTGTTAATACTATTACTAGAGGTAATTTTTTTAGGGAACCTAAAAAAACTTCAAGGGCACTGAAGTTTTCTCTCAAGCTTCGAATATTCTGATTCATTATGACCAAGTCATTACCTTCACCACATCATTGAACATTGAAAAAGATTCCTCGCTCAGCGCCATGAAAATAAGTATAGGTACACCAGGATATCCTTTGTATTCATTAAGATAGAAGGAAAATTATAGCTTACTGATGTCGTCCATGCATAAAACCAGTTTCGCAGGATGTTTTTCTACCTTTCTCAGATATACTTTACCTCCACGTATCCACAAGAAGTCGTAATTTTTTGTTTTCTTTGCCTCCCTCGCTGCACTTAAGAGTCTTCTCCGGCCGGGGCAAAGTGACTCATTGATGTCTGTCGGTGGAGTTCCTTCCAGAGTTAAATGCCTGGTGGAGAAGTTCCTCTTGACTCTCCGCTTTAGAAGTATGTCCTCTTTAGTGCGTTGAGAAACAAAATTCACGTGGATTCCTCCTGGTTTGTCATTAGACATAGACTTATACCTATAGCAAAAATCAATGGCTTCGTCTTTTATCTCCACTCCTAGCTCAGCTCCAATTTTACACACGACTTGGGTAAGGTTTTCATGTGCACTAAATGGGACACCATGTATTTCCACGCTATTTCCTAGAGCACGTTGTTCTAAATCATCACAACGGCTTAGAGCGTCGTTCACACGTTTCTTTTGCTGCACATTTTCATTCTGAGGAGCAGAAATTTGCTCGTAGCACCGATCTAACCTTTTCCCCTGCTTTTCAATAATTTTCACACTATCATCTAACCTCTCATATAACTTATTTATGGAATCTCCCAGATTACTTTCTGTGACTTTCAACTCATTTTTCATCTCTTTAATTAAGGCGTACACATCTTCTAGTGATGTGCTGCCCTCACAGCGATCACTGGACACCGAATCACGCAGACTTTGCCGGTGAACACTTTGGCACTCACTACACTTCCACGTCTGCCCACTTGCCTTAATGCCCTCGATGTCCTCCTTTGACATGGATTGTTTCAAGCAGTTGCCATGGAAACATTTTTTGCACTTGTCACAAGCAAGGTAGACGGTGTTTCGCGTGGTTTTTTTTACACACGGAGCAGTTGCTCATAGTAGTGTAGTTCTTCTCACTTGGCAAGGGAGGGAGCAGCAATCACATACAGTAACGCCCGGTTATAACTTTCAGATAACTAGCGTAATAAGGTCACTGGAATATCGCACTCACTCTAAATAGCATTTTTTACAGCTTGTAAGTCACTATGGTTGAATGGCTCATTTCCGACAAAACAGCCAACTGACGGACGAAAGAGATTTCAGGGATATGTTAACCCTTAAGAACCCAATATGTTTTGCCGTGAATTTTATGTTTTTTTATTGTTAATTCGCGTAAATATAATCATTCAAATACATTATTGCATTTGTTTTCAAATTTCCCTCTCACAGGTATGTATATTTTAGAAAATGTTGCTTCAAAGCAACACTGGGCTGGTAGGGAACTTTTTCAGATTTAACTCCTGTAAGTGAGTATCTCATTCTAACTTTATTCTTTCAAGCTGTAAATATTTTTAACTATTCATCAAAAAATGCATAATTTTTCGCAATACCTAATAACTTTACCATGAAGGTAAACCGAATAATTTTTATTTCACATGTAAACTTTTTACATGTGAAATAAAAGGCTCCTTTCGAGCGTACGCCAGGACGGGTTAGTGCTGGATATACGGGGGTCTCCGTAGGGCGGCCGAAGGCGTGTGGGTTCGGAGGGCCCTCGCGCTGGAGGTTCTAACCAAAAAGGGACCCCCTATCGAAGGTTACTATATCCCTTGGGTAGCCCTGATGTCCATTCCGGCTTGCGGGTGGCATCCCAAATATGTGGCTCCGTGGTGGGTAGGGAGCCCAGGGGATGGAAAAGTTCTTAGTTTCATGGAGACCATTACTCCTCCTCCGCCAAAAAGATCCCGCCCGGACACGGGCGGAGGAGAAAAGTGTTTTGAAAGCTCGAAGTGGTTTTTGTCTATGAAATGCGCCAGAGAAGGTGAAACTCTGAAAAAGGTGTCTCCCTTTTTTTTAAAAAAAAAAGCTATGCAAACGATAATTACAGGAGAGTCAAATTCGGTCAAAAAACTAAGAGATGTTACCCTTCTAATAGAGACTGCGAACAACATCCAAGCCGAAAAATTCTCTAAGTCCACAAACGCAACGAATGTTGGCTTGTTCTTTTCCATTCTCTTCTCTATGAGCAGTCTAAGGGCCAATATTGCTTCCCTTGTGCCTTTGTTCTTTCTGAATCCTAATTGGTCCTCATCCAAGTACTCTTCTGCTTTTCGTTCTATTCTTCTATAGATGATCCTTGTCAGTATCTTCGATACATGTGTAGTGAGGCTTATGGTCCTAAAATATTCGCAGTTCTCCGCTCTTTTCTTCTTAGGAATAGGGATTTTAATGTTCCTCTCGAAGTCCTTTGGTATCTCACCTGCTGAATACATTTCAGTAATGATTTTGTACATGTGGTTCAACGTCTTCTCTCCTGCATTTTTAATTAGCTCTGCGGGAATATCATCAATGCCTGACGCTTCATATCCTAAGGTACATACAGCCGCCGTCTGGTCTGACAATTTGACAACGTGGATTGGAGCACAATAATTGGAATCTTAAAGGAAATTGGTGTTTTTTATAATGACAGAAGAATCATCGACAGTTTATACAAAAACCAAGTAGCGGTGATAAAATCAGGGCCCAGCTGTGAAGAAGCAAGAATTAGAAAAGGAGTGCGACAAGGCTGTACATTGTCACCCGTAATTTTCAACGTTTAAATTGAGATAGCCATTAATGAAATCAAAGATTTGCCGATGACATAGCCGTTATTGCAGAAACAGAGGTGGATTTGAAAATTATTCTGGTTAACATGGTAGGGTAATGGGTAAATATCAACTGAAAATAAATACGAAGAAAACCAAGATCTTAGTATTCAGCAGAAGAGAAGAAGTCATAACTAATATTAAAACAGGGAAGCAAAAACTGATAGAGGTGGATGAACTCGGTTATTTGGGAAGCAAGCTAACTAGTGACCGGAGAAGTAAGAAAAATAATCAGCAGAATAGCCCAGGCGAAGAGACCATTCCACCATAGCGGGAAACTTAAATATGGAAGTAAAGAATCAATTCAAAAGAACCCACATTTGGAGTATGCTACTATACGGAAGTGAGGCATGGACAATGACTGCAGCGGAGAAAGCGGGGATAGAGGCTTTCGAAATGTGGTGCTACAGAAGAATGATGAAAATCATATGGATCTTAAGATCCTTATTTTTTTTGGTTTACCCGTGTCACAAATTAAAATTCCAACAGTTTCGTCCCCGCTGCTGGAGACTTCATCAGGGCGATGACACTTTTTCTTCGTGCGCGTGAATATATATTCTCAGGAAGGTTGGGGTGGGGGAAGGGTGGGGGGTAGGTTTGGGGCTTTCGAGAATGATTTGGCGATTATTGGAAGCCAGGATGTGCTGATGTGTTGTCCTTGGTCTCTGTTGAAATTATCCCGGTGTTTTCTTATCTCAAGGGCCTCCCTTATTATTCTGGTTTTAAAGTGTCTTTCTTTCGCCAAGACTTCTACGTTGGTAGCCTCTATGTTATGTCCTGTTGCGGCGTGTTCTGCGACGGCTGATTTTTCGGTGTGGCGCAGTCGAATGGCGGCGGCATGCTCCTTCATTCTTGTCCGTATGGTTCTGCCCGTCTCGCCCACATACACTTTACCGCATGTCTGGCAGTTGATTTTATATACACCTTCGGTTTCTAACAGGTCTTTTTCTTTGACATTCCGGATGATATCTTTAATTCGCCTACGTGGTTGGAATATTGTTTTAATGTCATATGTTTCTAAAATCCTGGCTATCCTATCTGTAGCCCCCTTGATATAAGGCAGGTATGCTCTTTTTCCGTTGTCATTTTCGTCTGCGTTTACGGGCCGAGGAGTGGAATTTAGTTTTTTGTTGATGGTCCTTTCTACTTCTCTTCTCTCGTATCCATTGTTAACTAATATATCGTTTAACTGATTAAGTTCCTCTTTCCTATGGTCTTTATCGGTCAACTGAATAGATCGGTGAATCATTGTTGCCATTACCCCTTTTATTTGTGATGGGTGGTGGTGTGAGCTGGATAGGAGGTATCTGTTTGTATTCGTCGGTTTCCTGTATACCGCATGCCCCAGGGATCTGTCTTCTCTTCTGATGACGAGGACGTCGAGGAAGGGTAACTTCCCGCCGCATTCTTCTTCTCTCGTAAATTGGATGGCATCATCTATGGAATTCAAGTATTTGTGGAATTCTATTAACTTGTCCCTACCATGTTTCCATATCAAAAACGTGTCGTCCACGTATCTAAGCCACATGGATGGTTTGTGTGTTGCATTTTCTAACGCAGTCTTCTCAAAATGGTCCATTTATATATTAGCAACTGCGGGAGAGATGGGAGATCCCATCGGAGATCCTTCTATCTGTTTGTAGAACTCTCCCTTCCACTTGAAAAACGTATTCTGTAAACATATCTCGGCTAAGGTAGTGATGTTGGCGTCGAATTTCTCCCTGATGACGCCGATGGCTTTCTCCGTGGGTATTTTGGTGAACAAAGATACTATATCAAAGCTAACTAAGATATCGCCGGTTTCCAATTTTACCTCGCGTATTAGATCGAAGAAGTGCCGGGAGTTCCTAACATATGATTTGGCCTTTTCGACTTCCGGTTGTAGCGTAGATGCGACGTATTTCGTACGTGGGAGAGTCTATGGAGCTGATGATTGGTCTAAGGGGAACGCCCTCCTTATGTATTTTGGGTAAACCGTAGATGTATGGAGTCTTCGGGTCTTGAGGCGTGATGGATTTTCTAATTTGTGGATCAGTGATGCACTTCTTGATTAACTCAGTCGTCCTCCGCTTAATGCCTCCCGTGGGATTCTTCTCTAGCTTCTTACACGGACCACCATCCAGCAATTCTTTCATTTTGCTTTCGTAGGCTTCCGTGTCCATGACAACTGTAGCTTTACCTTTGTCTGCGGGTAGGATGACAATGCTCATATTCTGCCTGAGTGCTTCCAAGGCTCTTCTTTCTTCTTTTGTTATGTTGGGTCGAGGCGGCTGTTTTTTCACCGTGCGTAGGACCCTCGCTGAGTCCTGCCTAATTTCCTCTGCTGCTACTCTCGGTAAGTGGCTAATGGCTGCTTCTACGTGGCTAATAGTTTCTTCTGGGATAACTTTTGGTGTTACTGCGAAGTTCAGCCCCTTCCTAAGTACTGCAGATGTCCCTTCGTCCAGTTGGGTCTTAGAGAGGTTTACTATCACCTCTTGTCCAGTTTCATTGGCGACATTCTTCTGTGTGGCTGTTATATAATTGATCAAATGGATCGACCGAGTTAGTAACGAGGAAGTCCTAAGTAGAGTAGGAGAGAAGAGAAGCCTCATGAAAACCTTAATAAGAAGACGGAACAACCTTATAGGCCACATCTTGAGACATGATGGTATGATGAAGACAATCGTCGAAGGACAAGTGGAAGGCAAGAATGGAAAAGGAAGACCTCGAACAATA
This sequence comes from Ischnura elegans, assembly GCF_921293095.1. Classification (NCBI taxonomy): domain Eukaryota; kingdom Metazoa; phylum Arthropoda; class Insecta; order Odonata; family Coenagrionidae; genus Ischnura; species Ischnura elegans. Next base: position 69,799,713 of record NC_060259.1, on the reverse strand, counting down.
TGTATTGAACAAGTAAAGAAAGATGTGAAATACAAGAAATACGTAGGTGTGAAAAGATTAGCTGATAGGAGAATTGAGTTGAGAGCTGCGTCAAACCAATCCTAGGATTGTTTACCAGTGATGATGATACATATTTAGAAGCCACTTGCCTGTGCATATCAGACCTCAAACACATAAAGACGAGGTGGTTTGCAAATACAAACCCATTAATGCCTAATGGGTCGTTAGCGACCCAGTTTGAAAAAAATTTTAACTCGTAAAACATTTTCAGATTTAGCGTTAAAATATTTTTATTGGTTTATTCAAACAATAATCTTATATTATTCAACTAATTTACAAATGTAAGCGCATAACAGCATTTTTTTAATAAGCCTCGTAGTGATGCAACCGTGCCTCTCCTTGAAAAATTAATTTTTAAATATTGTAATCCATGAAATATTTTTCCCTTGGTCATTGTTACCTAGTATAAGTTCAAAGAAAGAAAATGATAAGCTTTATTTATATAAGTAGAGTGGGAATGAAAATATATGGGTTTAATCGTGCATGGGTTGCATTGGGCACCCAAGTTCCCCTAGCCTGGCTGTATTTCACATGCAGACGTTTTGGTTTAAATGCCCAATTCAGAACTTTCATTGAGTATTTGGCCATTATTACACATTTTAGGCTTGTGGCATTTGTATTTCATTATTCTTTTTAAGATTAACCTATATCATGCCTGAAAGACAATTGACTATGAAACAAAGGCGTACCCAGGATCAAAACTAGGGGGGCAAGCCATGGTTGTTCAAGCTTTAGGTAAGATTTAAGCATGGAAAAGGTGAATGAAATCAACATTTTAAGGAAACTGTAACGGTTCTTAATTGGTTTTTAAAATTATTTGTTTGAAAAAATTTTATTTTCCTTAAAGACATTGGCGATTTTTGCTTCCAGGGGGGGCAGCTGCCCCCTCCTGCCCCTTGCTGAGTACGCCCACGATATGACACGTGTTGGGCTGAGACACATCGTCCAACGATGCCATGGCCACTCAGGAAACCTGGTGGGTACCACGAACCCTTACTGGGCCCATAATCTCAGACAGGGACCTCCCTCCCCCCACACTTGTCTTCACTAAGGGTGCATGGGGCAGAGGACACAAGAGAGTACGCCGTCACCTCCTGCACGAGGCACACACACACACACACACCGTTATTTTCATTCCCAATTCATTTTGGAAAGTATTTATTAGCGAGGAACTAAGAACTGAGTTTGTTGAAATTAACCATTGAAAATACGTTACATAGAATTTTCCGAATTTTCAACTGACTCATGAGATGTACTGTTTCATTGGTGTATTATATTTGAATAGTTATGTACCACTTCCCCACCCACGCATGCATTGGGAGAGTGCAGATGATGCATGGAATTCATTACTTGTGAATTAAATGAGAAGAAACTGATTTGAGGGGATTTTAAGATTCTTACATTTATGCACAAATGGTGTTATAACTCCAGGCAACAGAATGGAGAAAGTGAGACCTTTCCAAAATAAGTTGAATGAATCATTCATTGTAAACGCTCCAAATGAGAGGCATGCATCAATTGACGAGTCCATGATTCCTAATTTCGGAAAGCATGGGTGCAAACAATCTTGAGGGGCTAAGGCACTGTGGAATGTGATGAACCCAGTACCAGGCCCCCAAACAATAATTTACCTCAATCAGCCCATGTGAGAAATTCCTTTCTGCTTTTGCAGTTATCGCTGAATATGTATATGAACTGGGACTCTTATGATGGGCAGCATTACCGTTTTTTACTTTTAAATTCATGAAAAAAGGAGGAAATGAGGAAGTTTTTTGTCATTACTTTCCTTCCCCACCCATTTGAGGATTTCACCTCTGAGTGAACCACCCCATTTTCCTAGCAATGAAAAAATATGCTATTGGAGCCCATGTATTATTTCACTGTAGTACATTCCAGAATCTGTTTGAAAATGCAAATTTTATATTTTTGACGGTACTTCGGTACCACCAAATCCCTATTGCTGCATCATTCCTCTTTTTTTTCCTTTTGTGGTTTTGAAAAAATGTAACTATTACTAATTGTTATCTGAAAGTATTAATTACTTTTTACGTGTCTCCTAGAAACACAAACTTCAAGGAGCACAAGTTGGGTGAATGAGATTATCCCCACCCATATAATTCCGCCAAGTTATTACGATAAGTTCTGCTGTCACTGACCAAAGGATAAGAGGAAACTGGAAATCATGGGGTCCATTCATTCAATTGAGTGAACTTGTGAATTCATCTTTGAGTTCAATATCAATGTCCAAAGTGATTACAAACTGCCCATGCCAGTAATGATGGATGGGTGTACGGTAGATGGAGAATCAGGCTTACTTTGAGAAATCACACAATGTATTACGATGTACTTGTATTTTATGTGGTTTCTCAAAAATTAGTCCATTTTCCTCATCTTTGTATTCGCTAATTCAAAAACGAAAACCATCTGCTTTCAAATATGATGACATATTAGTCATAAAATAGTTCAAATCAAGTAACTGGCAAGTGTTTCTTTGCTTTGTGACCACATGCATTGCACAGTGTTTGTAACATGCATTGGGTCATTAAAATTTCAAATTTCTACGATTCTCCCTCCATTTTTAATATGTCCTGGGGATGGATTTAGATATTGTAGTCATGTGTTCACCGATAAATATTGCAGTTGAAGATGATCCTCAAATACTTGAAATGGTTCAGCCTATCAGAAGGTACATACATCGCCAATTATATGGTTAGGAAGGAAGAATTTTAGGGAAATACTCAAAATGATGAAGTAGCAAGGGAAATAAATAATGCTTATTGAGTAGGGTAGGATGATAGAAGAATATATTCAGAAAATCTGCCTCTTTTTAAAGCCAAAGATGACCTCCTTGTGGAGACGGTATGGCTTTATTGGGGTGTATAATTGTAATTGATCTAAAATCCTATGAGCTAAATTCATGCAATGAAATGAATACCAATGGGGATAGAAAACTCCCTCACCAAAGAGATAGAGTAATACACTACTGAAGATTGTCATTGGCACAATGATACAATTTCTAATATCACTGCAGGTGATTTACTGGCACCAACCCCACCTCAGTTACATATAAATTTCACTATCACATGTTGCAGATTTCCAATCCTTAAAATTGCCATCATGGAAAAATACCTGGCACCTCAGGTTACATTGCCAACAGGGTACCACAAGGTCGACGCAAGATAAGCAAGAAGTGGATCTTTTATGTGGAAGGCACTCGGGAATTGGGACTCTAATGATGTATGTTATTTTATGAGTAATATCTGTTATGTGGTCTTTCCCATTGCCATTCCTTGCAGCCCTAGGAAGTACCCAGGGATAAGAAAATAATAGATATGTAACAACAAAATAAATTTTTCTAATGTTCAACAAGTTCAAGCTGATAAACTAGTGTTGTGCAGTGAAAGTTTCAGTTGGTACAGCAGAAGACTGGTGTTGTCATGAGGGTGTCGGGGGAGGTTAGGATGGGGGGAATGGTGGGAGATTTAAAGGTAGGATATCTTTCTCCGTGCATGGAAAGGTCAGTTGATGCCGGCATGCCTATTTTGCAGGTCGATTTGTTTTTGGGGAAAAAATAATTCTCTGTTCCAGAATCAACTCAGGCCATTGGTTATTTCTGTGTTCCATGTAGAAAGTAAGTGGTTCTTGGGTGGATGAAATCTTAAAATATCGATGTAAGACCATGTCTGGAGATTGATGAAAGATTTGGAGTTTTTTTAGCAAAACCATTGTACCTATATCGCATTCATGTCCTTTAATGTAATCAAACATACATTTTCTAAAGCTGGGCATTTAAAATCTAACATTTTACAATGAGTAAGATCTTTAAATTTAAGAATTCAAGGAGGCACATCGCCTCTTCGGCTGACTGTGTGATGGTGGTGGGGCATGCCTTGGTTGGCCCCTTGTTGAGGAATTTGGGCCCTGTTTCCCCCAGGGGCATCTCCTCCTCCAGGAGTGGCAGCGGCATCACCGTGCGGGCCTGGTGTTGGCGGGTTGGAGATATTTTGCCGCTGCTGACGCTGAAGCGCCAGTTGGATAGCGGCAGCGTCTGCCCTTTCTTCTCTCACCCTACGACTCTGTTCTGTTTCAACCCTCGATGGTGGTGGTGCTCTCAAAGTCCTGCGTGGGGGGTGATTCCTATCGGACATCTGAAAGGCAGTGAGAATGAAATCTTAGCCAGCTAATCCTATAGAGATATTGATCACTCATGGATATTTCAACAAATGAATCTTCAAGTAATAAAATATTTTTTGCCCTATATGACAGGATCCAAAAATTGACCTTCATGTTAACCCACCAAGAGCTGTTTAATTATCAGGGCAGTACATGAGAATGCTGTGAAATTATGTTAACACTGAAATTGCACCAGGGTCAATTTGTTTCCTTAACCCTTTGAGTGCCAACCGATTTTCTAGGCACTATGCCATAACTGCCGAGGCATTTTTGCTGATTTTGCAGTAGGTTAGAAAAAAGAATTAGGTCTCAAAAACAAGTGAAGGTATATATTGAAAAAATTTTGGAAATCTTTATTATATGTGGTTTCACTTTTCTATTATATTTTTTGATGAATTTCTTGTAATATGAGTTAATTTAAAGAAAATAGTTAATGCTAAAATAAAATGAATATTGACAATAGAATCATAAGTTAATTATCAGCATCAAACAAGGGGAATACACGACCTTCGCGTCGACGATCGAGCTCAAATTTTGCGATTCGGTAGTTTATGGATACAAATGTAATATGCCGAAGCGAGACGACGCACTTCTCGTAAAATTCCGAGAAAAAAGCAATTAAAAATCGTAAAAAATGAAGGTACGCTATATAACCTGTTTTGATCGCCTATGTTAATCAGGTGGGCGACAGCCCACCTACTGCTCGGGCCCTGGGCATTACGTTACGCTCGGGCCCTGGGCAAATTGTGGCATTACGTCGTTAAATCTGGTTGATTGTTCAGGTGAGCCCAGAAATAGGGAAAACTCCAACGTCGGTCACAAGCTGGATCAGGGAAAAGACTCCACAAACAAGAAATCAGCTCACAAGAAAAAAAATGCCAAAAATAATTTACGAGTATTTTCGTTCAATATCTATTCCAAGTAGAGTATTCAAAATCAGAAGTATTACAGAAAACAATGAAGATAATTAATGATCCCATAGGAAACATTACCAACTAAATACCAGCAGTCAATTTTTCTAAATTGGTCATGTCCCACTAGCCATGCGTCCACGACCAGGGCCCGAGCAGAAGAGTAGGTGGGCACCTACCACACTACTCTCCTTCTCACTGGACGGGCGCCTATCCACCAGGCCACCGCGGTCGTTATGTTTAGCACTTGAATCCACTCGTTACAAAGGTCTCTTTGTCCATTTCATCTTTCTTTTCATTAGCGAAACTTTCTTCGCACTTACATCCCGATAACAACCAACAAAACTGAAGTATACATATACCAACCACTTCCACACACACATATTGATTATATTACCTGTAGATATGCATCAAATACTTTTTACAATTGTATTAAACATTTAGGTCACATAGTTAAAATATATATTTTTCTTTCTTGCTTTTAGTGTTAGGTTACAGAGAAGACATTAATGTCTAAAATACACTTTAGAGATTTGAATACTCTTTGAGAATATTTCTTGCCTCTTGACCTAACAAATTTAAATCCATGTTTTCAAAATTTTTAACAAAGGTACCCTCGTTTTTAACAATCTGTTGAATATAGGATGCCGTTATTAAACCCATAGCGTCCATCTTGTGGCTGGGAAAAAGGGTATAGTCAAGACATAAAATTTTTAAATCGCTAGTATATTTTTCTCCAAAGACATTCAGCTTTCTAAACATAGCTTTTACACCACACTATTTCTTTCTCACTTTTATACATGTAAAAAAATTGTGCTGTAAATCTTCTGTGACCTTAAATATTCACATAATTCTGAAGTGACCATACCAATTTTTTTGAGTTTTTCTTTTGTTATACTGAAATTATTCACCACGTTAAAAATTAATAATTTATTTTTCACACTGACATGTACCTTTTTGATGTTTTTCCACACTCTCTTACAGTTGAGTGTACCTTTGGTGGGATGGAGGCTCAATGATTGTGTATTAACAATCCCTTCCAGTAAGTTGGTATATATTGATTTTACATTTTTTAGTTTTTCCATGTCTACCTTTTCGAGAAATTTCATGGCATCTTTAATATATTTCTTAAAAATAGGTGTGTTCCCTAGGATGTTAATTGCCATTTTTGATAGGGCTTTTTCCCATGAACTTGCAAATTCTAAAGATTTAAACATGCCATTATAAAACAGAGCTGCTGCCTTGCTGTAAAAGTCAGTTTGGCCAATACCGCCTTCTCCCCATTTAAGTACAGTTTGATGACTAGCTAGTTTGAATACGAAAATGTTTGAGGACTTAACAATTTTAGCAGCTATGTGATTTGGCGGTGGCAGGACGTGGCACACATACCACATTTTACTTAAAAAACTGTTATTTAAAATGAGCACTCTTTGGATTAAGTTTAGCTGTCGCTCATGCGATTTGATACAAGCTCCCACCATCCTGTTTTTTATTTTCTCCCAATTATATTCCACAGTTCTAACTATATTTTTTTCCCAATGTATCCCCTTTTACAGTTTCCTTGCTTTCCCACAAGTCCGTTTTAAAACTTTCCTCACTGATTAAATTTAGATAGCAGGTTTTTTTACTTTTTATAGACATGCCACTAATGTTGGAATAACATGTCAGTATACTGTGGACCAATTTATGTTCTTTTGCGTCTTTGAGAATTATCGTTACATCATCCGCGTATGCTACGCATGGGATCTTAAAGGAATCAATTGTTAGTCCAATATTTCTGTCCTCTAACAGGTCTAGAAGGGGGTTCAATTGTAGACAGAAAAGGATCATCGAGAGGGAACATCCCTGTCTTAAGGACTTTCCCATTGGGATCCATTCCGTGTGCTCATTTACTCACTTCTATTGTGATATATGGGTCATAATATAGGGTGTTTATTGTGTCTATTATCCCTTTTGGGAAACCTATTTTCCTCATTACTGTATTTAAAAACAAAAGGTTGACTTTGTCAAACGCCTTCTCAAAATCTACTGCCAGGAGTTGTAGATTTGGCACACCTAAACTGTCCTTTGCAATTATTATGTCCCTTATTACTCTAGTTGCCGTGTTTATATTCTCTCCTTTTTTACTTATTGCGTATTGCAATGGGTGTATTATCTCATGTACTACGTTCATTATTTTATTCTTAATCATTTTCGCGAAAATTTTGTAATCTGTGTTTAGTATAGTAATTGGACGGTAGTCAGTTATTTTTTTTTGGCACTTCAATTTTTGGAATAAGTATGATCTTTCCTTCCCTTTGCGATCTTGATAGCTTTCCCTGTGCCACACAAAACAAAAAACAGTCAAACAAATCCGTGCAAATCGAATCACTGAAGCCTAAATAGAATTCTGAACCCAGTTCGTCATTTCCTGCAGCCTTTCCTTTTTTTAATTCCCTAATTGCCCTACTTATTTCCTCAATCCCAAAGTTTTCACTTAGTTTTTCTTTCCCTTCCTCTGTTAGCTGCAGTTTAGTTCTAAAGTCCCCGTGTTTGACTGTCTGTGCCGGTTCCAGATTGTCTTTAAAATATTTGTAAATAAATTGTTTTATTTCATTTCCTTCTGTCATCACCCGTGTTCCGTCTTCGCTTTCGATGCAGTTTATTCTGGTTTCCTTTGCTTTTTTTTTCCATTCACCAAATGGTAAAGCGATGTTATTTCCCCTTCCACATAATCGTTACAATTTTTTAAAGTCTTAAACTCTGTTTTCTCCTTTTCTAAATTATGGATTTTTTTTATTTCGTAGATTTCACCAAGGTCAGTGGAAGACATCAGACAGTCCCTTAAAACCTCCCTATAGAATTTTATTTTTTTATTTAATTCCCTTAATATCTTTTTTTCCTTAGCTATAAAATATTCTTTTGCCTTAATTTTCATTACTTCCCATTTTTTTTCAGGATTGAAGTTTTTAAATCTATTTCTCCATTCGGTCCATTTTTTTTTAATTCAAGACCTACTATGGGGGAAAAAGTATCCCGACAAAGTTTGTGCCGCCACTATCGCTCCGCGGGATAATGGGTTCCTTTCCAGTGGGATGTCATTCTTTGGTCAGTGAGGGAAATTCAAACAAGGCAAACCATTTCTTATCTTCGTCGTCCAAATACGCGACCGACTACCGAGTCTCCCGCAACCCAGAGCATGACTGGCGATGAACTCCGTAGAATTTGAGGTGCATTCGACGGCATCATGTGCGCGCATTGGAAACGCTCCTCTGAATTTTCCTTCGCATATCTCATCGAAACGACAAAAATCACTATGGGCCATAGCAAGCTTTCCCTTAACGTAAACAAGGCAGTCAACGAGAATATTCGATGGGCCACGCATTTGAATGCAGTTGGTTTTGAAGAAGTTTTAGCTTTTCCGGAAGGACTGCCGTGCACATTGCCAGAACGCGTCGGAGAAGACCTCCACCTGCGAAAAGACCGGCTAGTTCCTAGGTTTACAACCGGAGATGTTGATGCTGACAATAATACATCAAACTGCTGCTGAGATTTCGAATTTAATAAAAGGAGAGACATTGTCCCAAGTGAAGTGTGAATTCATTGGAGTATATTTTTCGTCCACATTAATTTAGATATTTTATTTGACCCTTATCTATTGTCAAAAGTAATTTGACACCAAAATAGCATGCAGTTTTAATTTTACAAAATTGGTTTCCCAATACATTAAAAAGAAAGTGAGGTATCAAATTGCAGAAAATAAAGTTTTTTTGCCACTGGCTAGGAAAAAATATGTTAATTTTGTTTTGCGATTTATGGAATTCAACTCGAAAAATTGTGTGTCTATTAAATTTGTAGCAATCATGTGCATATCATTGAGGAAATTTTCAATCGCAATTGACACACTAAAACCTTTTAAAGTGATAATTGTCTAAGGCGTATTTTTCGCGCTGATTCCGAATCTGTGCTTAGATTCTTTCTATCACATTTAGTTTCTTTAGGACAGCTTAATGTATATTTTTGCTTTTACGAAAGTAGTAATTTAATTCATTTATGCATCGTGAGAAAGTGAGTGTGTATGAGATAGTGTAAATAAAACTTTCCTGCCAAAACATGTTGTCCTACGATGCCATGCGTTCCTATTCTGTCAAGCTATGTTTAAAATTGTACTATCTTATCGTTTTGTTCAAAGCAATGCTGCCTCAGCTGCAGCTCCAAATCAGCATGTGACCAGCTGTAGGAGTGAGAAGATGTTTGATTTCTCTGAAGATAGTAGAAGATAGACTTTTGTTGCTCGCAAGAAATTACAGCTTCTTACAACGTAATCGCTGAGAAGTGGCTTAGCTTTAATCAGAATTTAGGCATAGATAGTGTGTGAACCATCCTAATGACTTTTATTACGTATACGGTGAAATTACTTTTAAGGCTCAAAGGTGGAAAATTACTCCCTTTTTCAGACAGGGCTATAAACTTTATTTTGACTGCCTGTTGGGTGGCCAAGATAAAGAATGGGATCCCCATGTGTTTTGTGGCACCAATGTAGAGCTTCTTACTGGTTGGTCAAAGGGAAAACGTCATAAGGAATTTGCCGTCCCCATAATTTGGCAGATCATTGTTCAGACTGTTATTTTTGTTGAAAAAATGAAAGGAATTACAACGAAGTCAAAACACACTGTAAAAAATCCAGACAACTTTGAACCAGCGATACTACCGTTCCCTCACTCCGAAAATTTACAAGTGCCGAAACCAATGGAGTATGTTAATTAGGGATGAGTCGATTCCACTTTTTTTCGATTCCGATTCCAATTTCGATTCCTTCAAATCGATTCCCGATTCTCGATTCCGATTCCATCGATTCTTACTCTTTTAGCAGGTGGGATTTTGATTTATCTGTGGTATTGCTGTCATTAAAATTTAAGAATTGAATGGAATAAAATAACTAGGGATGGACAGATCCAGGATTTTTGGAGCCAGATCTTTCGAATCGGATATTTTTTAATCCAAATGCATTTTCAAATTCCTGCGATTTCACAAAGTCATTATTCAATTTTATTGTGGGTACATACAATCAATGGAATGCTTTTAAGATTTTCATACACATTTTAATATTTTTATAAATTAAAAATTATTTTATGGGCTTTCAAGTTGTTTTTTAAAAACAACTTTACATACACAGGGCCTAAACTGTTACGCTTGGGTTTGGAAATGAAAATAGGAAAAATCTTAGGATGAACCACTGACCAGTGGCGTAGCGAGAGGAATATAAATATAAAAAACACAATTACTTTCCTTCATAAAAGGAAACAAAATATTTAAAAATCATGAATTTACAAAAATGAAAAAAATGAATCTTTGAAAAATGAAGTTTTTCTATTATGAAGGGCGTTAAAATTAGTTTGAAACCCTCTCCTTGGAACCCTGTTGTTTAAAAATTTTCCCCCTGGTTTTGGATCCCCCCTTAACAAAATTCCTGGGTACCCCCCTGCCATCGACTGAATTCCAATATTCCTCACGCACGTTTCCCCCGAATTTTACTTTCTCATCACTTACGGACTTGTGTTTCATCCGAAAATGCTTCAGTATGGTGAGGTGGATTTAGCACATCCTCAGGATAACTTACGCCACAGTGCACGCACATGGCATTCATTGGTTCTCCTTATCTCAGTGGAAATGTTTACACGCAAGACATTTTTATCGGCGTATCATTAAATTGAATTGCAACTGTGCAATTAGCAACACAAGTAACAGTATTTAAAACGGCATTAACGTCATGTGTGACGAGGTGCTCAACCGCTTAGCATGAGGAAGAAGTGGGCAGCAGAAGCACGTAAAGGAGAGGTGGAGGGGTGGCGTAGCCAGGAATTTCGTTCGGGGGGATTCAAAACCAGGGGGGAAATTTTTTAAAAAACCGGGCACTAAATAATGG